>NW_028288990.1:1817500-2117500 GCF_059628265.1 Tinamus guttatus | reverse complement strand
TCTGAGCCAGATTTTGACCTTGGGTAGGCATCTTTAGATGTGTTGGTTTAATTGAAACTTATCTGTAGTTTTCACAACTTTCTAAAGACCAGCTTTCCCATCAGTATTCCTGAGCCTGAAAATTCAGGAAGTGAATGAAGTAGTTGTAAGGAGGGAGTTTGAAGGATATTAACTCACTTAGGCGTAAAGGTTCATAACCTCTTAGAGCAATTCTTTTTTTCTTTATCAGCAAAGTTACAGCTGTTCATAGCAAGCAGACTTGTATATGACTCTGAAGGATTTGAGGAGGATGCTTCATACTCGGTTATAATTCTAAACTGCAGTTGTGTCTGTGTGTTGTTTTGTTATTTTTATTGTTACTGTCTTTTATAGGTTAACCACTTCAGTGTCTCTTGATTAAGATAAAAGTCAAGAAAGACATTATTTTAATAACATGTAGAGAGGATACCTGTCTGATGCTCAGGATACAGATATAAACAGACAAGACCAAAGGAATAGACAGGTATTGTGGGAGAACACATGAAAAAGTGAGGGCAGAACCTCTGTAGTAGAGTGCATCACAACAATGTAAGCTGAGGTTCTCCTTAGCTTCTCAAAGTGAAAAGTCTGAGGAATGTTGCTGTGCTTGCATATGTGCACAAGTGATTTCCAATAGTAGCAACTGAAGTTTCAGATGGTCCTATACCAATTTTGTAGGACTTTCTCACCCCAACAGCAACTTAGGTCATGTGGATGACTAGGAATTTACTGAAACTTGAACCTTGAAGCAAAATTTCCGAGCTTCCTAGGCAATATAATTCCAGGGAAATTCCTCTGAAAAGAACTGAATTGCTCCCAGCTTTCAACAGTATGGCTAAGAAATGAATGACTCCTTTCCTATATATACTAGGAAATATGAAACATCAAGTAGCAGTTTGAGAAATGTCTAATGTTATAGGAACTTAGGTTTTCTGTGGATGGCTCTTTTGCTTTCAATCATTTTTTTTGCTAGATTTCATTTAGAGCTGCTGAAGAGAAAAAGGAGTAAGGATCTGAGGTACTGGTTGCTTTCTGTAGGAATTAGCCTTCTTTAAAGTCACTCCAATTTGTGAGTAGAGATTAAACTTTTTGTTTTAGATAATAAAAGTAGTAAATCATGGAAAATACATCCTCTGCGTAAGGATGTATTTTGTGCAATAAAAAGTGATTTCATAGAGGGATATTACATAAATATCAGAGATGACGTCTGAACTAAAGCAATCTAAGTTCTGACCATCATGCTCAGTCTTGGACCTTGCACATTCTCATATCCTGGCAAATTCCAGTGCTTGCTGGAATGAAAAGCTACTGACAGAAATAACAGATGCGTGACTCAGAGCCCATTTATAAGAGTGAGGAAGTGTTGACTAAAAATGTGTAATGTTTACATCTGAGGTTATTTTTTTAAGGAGCAGAATTGCATAATAAGCAGATTAATTTTTGGATCCAAATATTCATTTTCTGAAACTGCTTCATTAAATAAAAAGCATCACAATTTAAGCACTCTTAAGAAGTCTTATGTGGTAAGTGGAAGCAGAATCCATGAAGCATTTCTATATATCTAAAATGAAATTCAAACAATTGAAGTTTTACGGGTTTAAAAGTTATGTTGCAGAACACAGTTACAGGCAGCTCATAAATACAGATAGAGCTGGTCTCAATCTGAGTGTTTCAAATATCCTTAAAATGTGAACTTATGGTGGCAGTAAAGCCTGATCTTTGCATTCTTGTCCAACTTGTAGGATTTCCTGCATGTCACATTCATAGCCCTGCTCCACGAGGAGCCCCGGTCCATGCAGACTCCACTTTTGCATGGTACTCGAGACTGTGCTTAAACTCATCATTAAAACTGTCTACGTGGACAGGTCTTCCGTAATGAAGATACTCTCCTGTATCTCCCTGAGGGACCAGAGACCTTGTTTCTGCTCCATCTCTGTCCTGCTGCCAACTTTGTGTTGGACTGACAAATCTCAGTGCTCATTATTGGTACTCCAAATGGCTTCTCTAGTGTTTTGAATCAACCTCCAAGCTTTTTTCTTTTTCTTTTTTTGAGTCATGACAGATCATTAAACACTGGCAAGTTATTGTTTTAAAAATAGGCTTGCACTTATTTTTCATCAGTTTTGACTTAAAAGCAGCTGGCTTCTACAGCTTCAAATTTGTCATATATTTCTACCTCAGATTTAAAAGCATAATGATTAGAATAAAGTGATAAGAGTAAATGTTGGTTTTGTCTAAAATAAGTAGCAAAATAATGCTATTTGCTAGGGAGCATTTGATAAAACAAGAACCATTTGATATGCTTTGTAGAAATAAGCATATTCAAACAAGAATAAATATGTTGAAGATGTATGAAATTGCACCTTTTTATTTGTAAAGTTTATTATTGTCTTTACCCCGAAGCTTGTATAGAAGTTCATATTGCAGATATTAAGATTGTCAAACAATGAGACAAGCCAAATGACCTTCTCCATGCCTTCTACTAAGCAAGACATCTGAGGACATTGAAATAATTGCTAATAATAGTATAAAATTCATGCTTTATGGGGTAATGACTGCTTCTTTCTAATGATATACTCAGAAAGAATATTCTCTTATGGAATTTGGAGTATTCTTTTCACTGCTGAAGCTGTTCCAGACCCTCTAAAAGGATTTTAGAGTTTGTTATTAGAATAGTAGGGATTCAGACCTGCAAGGTAGGTGGTTTTCCTTGACTGTAGTTAACCAAGACCACTACCACTTTTTCCCTTCCTGTAGTTTCCACAGAATGAGCTTCAAACATATAGCAGTAATTCTGTTTATTAGTTATAACAGAAAAGCTTGCATATTTCTCCAAATGAATCCTAATCCTTTTCTGTGACAGCAGGTGTAATCTCATTCCCTTCTGTATGTTGCTCTGAGTCTTTGTATTGATGGTGTTTCTCAATTATGGATCATCAGCAATTTAATTAGAGTTCTTGAGATTTTGTATAGGTCATTAATGAAAATGTACTTGAAACTGTTTTGGGTGGAAAAATCTAATCTTGATAATTTTAGTGTAACATTAGGCCATATCTTCTTGATGTTGACACTTCTAGTGACGCTTCCTAGAAGCAGGCTTCTAGGAATTCAGTTTTCAGTGGATTTTAGATGTGACGAGACTGTCTCAGAACCTGAACTCCAGTTATTACTCAGCTCAGTAAAAATTAGTTGTATTGTATTATCTAAGTAGGGGTTGATTTTCATTCACTGAAATATTAGAAGAGAAATGATGCCTTCTTTGTGACCATGAAGTTATAGCTATATATTTGTGTAACTCTCACTTGAGTTCACTTGGAAATAAATAGGGCTGATGCATCAATCTCCCTCACCTTTTGTATTTTTTTTTGCATTATAAAATACATTCATTTTCCAGAACATTTAGCTGTGACAGAAAACCCATTTCTTCCAAGGATTGCCATCAGCTGCAAAATATATATCAAAGTGTGAAATGCCTTGGATATAAAATTATGTCATTTTCAGGACTTGCTGAACAACTTTCTCCAGCTATTTTGTTCTACAAAAACAAGCAAAAAAAAAAAACACGTATGGATTGCGTCTCTAGAAATACATCTTGCCCTACTCATTGCAGATGTGAATAGATTAGATAAAATGAACTCACTGCATTTCCACAGTTTTGGGAAACAGGGCTTTGTTGAAGTGGAGATGATGGAAGTAGTCTAGAAATAAACTGCTTCTATTCACTGCTTTGTAGCTTTTTATATCAGATAACAGTGCTTTCCTTGCAGAAAGAAAAGCATTCATGGTGTTTATAGCAATATGCACAAATTACTGTATTCCACTGTAAGAACCTGGGTTCTTTCTACAACATGGCTTAGGAGCCAAATACCTGAGAAAAATGTATTTCCCCTGCTAAATGACTAGGAACACTGTCTGCAGGGTTGGCAAATGTACAAGATGCACAAGATTTCCTCTGGTGGATGACGTGGGTGCCCTGGTTACGAAAGACACAGAAAAAGCAGAGTTGTTGAATACCTTCTTTGCTTCGGTGTTTGCCAAGGGCAGCCCTCTGGAATCCCAGTCCCTAGAAACCAGAGAAGGTGCCTGAAGAGAGGAAGACTTACCCTGGGTAGAGGAAGATTGAGTCAGAGAGCACTTAGGGAAACTTGACATCCACAAATCCATGGGCCCTGATGGGATGCACCCAAGAGTACTGTGGGAGCTGGTGGATGTTAGCATCTTCGAAAGGTACTGGAGAACAGGAGAGATGCCAGAAGACTGGAAGAAAGACAATGTCACACCAGTCTTCAAAAATGGCAAGAAGGAGGACCCAGGCAACTACAGGCCAGTAAGTCTCACCTCCATCCCTGGAAAAGTGATGGAATGGCTCATACTGGCTGTTGTCTCCAGGCACATGGAGGATAAGAAGGTGCTCAAGAGTAGTCATCACGGATTCACCAAGGGGAAATCATGCTTGACTAACCTGATAGCCTTCTATGATGGAATGACAGGCTGTGTAGATGAGGGGAGCGTGGTGGATGTCTGGATTTCAACAGGACTTTTGACACAGCCCCTCAGAGCGTCCTCCTGGGCAAGCTCCAGAAGTGTGGATTAGATGAGTGGACACTGAGGTGGATTAACAACTGTCTGGATGGCAGGGCCCAGAGGGTGGTGATCAGCAGTGCGGAGTCTAGTTGGAGGCCTGTGGTTAGTGGTGTCCCTTAGGGGTCAGTCCCTGGTCCAGTTCTGTTCAATTTATTCATCAATGATCTGGATAAAGGCACAGAGTGCTCCCTCAGTAAGTGTGCTGATGATACAAAACTGGGAGGACTAGCTGATGGCTGCTCCAGAGGGCTGCATTGCCATCCAGAGGGACCTGGGCAGACTGGACGATTGGGCAGTGAGAAACTTTATGAAATTCAACAAGGCCAAGTGCAAGGTCCTGTACCTGGGGAGCTTCTGGAAAGCAGCTCTGCAGAGAAGGATCTGGGCATCATGGTGGATGACAAGTTGACCATGAGGCAGCAGTGTGCCCTCGTGGCCAAGAAGGCCAATGGGATCCTGGGGTGCATTAAGAAGAGCGTCTCCAGCAGGTCGAGGGAGGCGATCCTCCCCCTCTACTCAGCCCTGGTGAGGCCACATCTGGAGTATTGTGTCCAGTTCTGGGCTCCACAGTACAAGAGGGATGTGGAGCTTCTGGAGAGAGTCCAGCGCAGGGCTACGAGGATGATCAAGGGCATGGAACATCTGCCCTATGAGGAGAGACTGAGGGAGCTGGGCCTGTTCAGCCTGGAGAAGAGAAGGCTGAGAGGGCATCTAATCAGTGTCTACAAATTCCTCAAGGGTGGGAGTGAAGAGGATGGGGCCAGCCTTTTTTCACTGGTGACCACCGACAGAACTAGAGGTAATGGCCACAAACTGAAGCACCAAAAGTTCCACAGGAACTTAACGAAAAAATTCTTAACATTGAGGGTGATGGAGCACTGGAACAGGCTGCCCGGAGAGGTTGTGGAATCTCCTCCTCTGGAGATCTTCAAAGCCTGCTTGGATGCAGTCCTGTGCCACATGCTATAGGTGAAACTGCGTGTGCAGGGCGGGTTAGACTAGATGATCTCTAGAGGTCCCTTCCAACCTTAACAATTCGGTGATTCTAAGTGAGGCAACTACTGTGCCCTTAATACCTTTGAAACACCATATAGTGACAAATCTGCTCTTCTGCAGATCACTGCATTTTTCATGTTTCATTGTTTTGGAGAAAATGTCCTGACATTAATAACAGGCATTAATAATGGCAGAATGCTTAATCTATTAATTAATATAATACTTAATTCATACCGCTATTGATAGTCCTCAACTACCTAGAGACTTTGAGAAGAGGCCTTTGTTATTGTTGTCTGTGGGTGTTTTAGATTTTAAATTTTTTTCGGTACAAATATAACTGCATATGACATAAAAGTGACAGCCTGAAAATAGAAGGAAATAGGGAGAAAAGAAAGCCTGTGTTTAATAACTACTACATAAACTGAATTGCAATTTTTAAAATCAGTTATTTTCTGTGTAAGTTATCTTTTGTTGCAAATTATAATAGAACGTGACAATTTGTTTTACTGTGATTTAATAACAGAGCTCATCAAATGATGTATGGTGGAGACTGGGGGAAAGAGACAGAAGAGTGTTGTTGATAAGATGACCAGCAGCAAAATAGAAGTTTGTCTGCTTTTCTACTGAAGCTCAGTGATCCGAATAAAACACACAAAAAAGATGAAGTTGGATTCATTAAGGATAATAGCTCTAACTGTGTACATGAAAATACAATCACAGGAAAAGGAGATCTTTGTGAACAACATGAGGCCTTTGGAGAGCAAACTTAGGGAGGAATGTGCATAAAAACTGTTTTTGATTAATGAAAGCAAGGAGCAGAAAAAGCAAGAATGCAAAGCAAGAAGAAAGAAGATCCTTAATACTGCATTTGCAGGTTATTTTTGGTGAATTGCTATGTTTTCAAGCTAGAGGGTGTGGTGAGATGATAGTGCTTACATCCAAAAGAGAGCTTAATGGTGATGTAGAAAAATATTTCTGTGATTAAGGCATGAGTGGAGAAAAAGCATTATAAGTTTGTTATCTTGCATCTATTTATCCATATGTATTTCATTCATTTATATGCATGAAACTATATACAAAATTGAAATGTATGATTATTCCAGATGAAAACTGCATCAAATACACGTGTTGTAAGATCCATGGTAATCTATGTCTTGAAAATGCATATAAACATTTCTAGAGAACTGAATGTAGCTCTCCTTTTGTTGTGTTTGACTGAAATATAGTTGAAATGCAAATATAATTGAAGTAAGAAATATGAACAAGGGAACAGATGCTGCCAGAAGAGTAGGAGAAACCCACATCTGAATCTGTACAGAGTTGTGTGACTGGTACAAATGATAAATAAAAATAGTTAAAGAAATCCTATACCTCCAGGATAAAATGGGAATGGTCTAAGGAAATGTTTGCTTGGGCAAAACTGATATTTAAGGATTATGAGATATGTCTCATGGGAGTTGTTTTGATCTAAAAGGCATGGTAGTTGAGACATGACTGAGAGTTGAGAGATGTATATATTGAAAAAGAATTGAACTAAACCTTTCCTGCTGTACTTCAATAAAGATTGGAAGCTTCGGCATTTGACTTCTGGGGAAAGTTGTTGGTCAGACTGGGCAAAGCTTTCAAAAATCTATTTCCATAGTTATCACATAAAGCTAGTCTTTTTGTGCACTCTGTGTACACATAGACTAGAGTTACATAGAATATTCTTGGAGGTCTGAGTGTGTGAATTCTGTGATTCTTCATTTCCTTCTTCCCTCCCTCCCCCTCCCATTCTGCCATAAAAAAACAGAACCATTCTTGGCCTTTGTTGTGGTCTGCACAAAACCATTGGATCTGACTGTGTGAGTGACTTGCATATATAGGAGAGATTTCTGATAAAATATAAAATACCATGATTTCTGTGGTTTCAGCCAACTGTTGGTATTTCTTATCCCTGAGCTGACATCTTCCTGATACAGTGTTTTCTGTAGGATAAGGAAAGACCTCAGCAAACATACAAATCTGAGGACAGTTTGAATATCCATGTTCTTTTGGTCTGACTGGAACTACGAGCCTCCAGATAATTGCCTGAAAAACAGTATTCAGCCACTAGCAATATTCTGATTGAATTGCTTTTATTTACGGATCAGAGAGTACTGCAGCATGCAGATTAGGGCATTTTTGGCTCTCTGCTGATGACTATACTTGTTCTTTTCAAATACTTTCCTGAGCATATACACATTTTTACGGATTTGCTAGCTCATACTTTTCCTGCAAGTTAGGGATGCTGTTAGTTTTCTTTTGCAGTACTTCTAGATGTTTTGGAACAGTGCACATTCTACTAATAGACCTGGCATTTTATCTAGAGAGATATTTATGCATTTTTATGTGAAAGTGCACTTGGGTATACTGAATTCCACAGTATAAATGGAAAAAAAAATACTGAAATACTAAACCTACTTCTATAGTAACAATATAATAGCTCCCACTTTAAAGTGATGACAAAAAGGGGATGGTTACTGACACAATATCATGTTCACTTGCCTAACTAGGTATCTGCCAGCCTGCATTTATCTTATTTGCTTTCTCAAAGATAGCTATCTAATAAAGTCAGGCTTCCAAGATGCCTGAAGTAGATAGGAATGCAGTTTCAGTGGGAAACCATGCAAGTTAAACATCTGGCCTTTTTGAGGAATCGTTCTTTTTTCAACAGGAATTGGTCACTTCTGTCAGGGTGGGAGGATGGGAAAGAGGAGGGCAAGGAAAAGAGCTTGTCTCATCTGAATAAGGGCCACCACAGCTGGTCCTCTCAGTTACTTATGGGCTAAGAGTATAATTTTGAATGGTACTGCTAGGAGTTTGTGAAGGAAGTTCCCAAGAAGAAGGCAAGAATAGCCTGCAGTTTGAATAGGTAAAAGAAGCTTTTTGGAATACTTGATTTTGTTTTACTCTGTGTTTAGTGCTGTTCACTATCTATGCCTTATGATTTTGTTGATTTATTATGAAGCTGCTGAGGGAACTGTTGTCCACATCACTGCAAAAATGCTAAGCTGATGAGTCATGGATAAAAACTACTTTTTTAAAAATGATCCTTTCTCAAAGTTGCTCTTGATATCATCAGAATAGCTTCGAAAATGAAAAGAAACAAAAAACAAACAAAAAATAACAGGAGGTCTGTCTGACAGGACTCATCTATGGTGCATTCATCAGCCATTCTTAGGTCAAATCCCATCATTGTCAAAAGTACATTTAAGCTGTAGGAATGTCTTCCCATAATAGAGAAAAATTTCTCAAAGAAGCAGTATTATCTCCTCCTCCTTCCAATAAGAGTAATTTTAAATGGACATCTTTTTAAGGAAAGAAAACAATGATCTCTTTTATGGTGAAAATTACTTACTTTTATGTGCTTTGGGTCTGAGTCATACATTTTTCTTATCCCTGAAAGATGGGAGAGGCATACTTATGAGTGAAAACACTGTAGCTTTTAGGCTGCCATTGCGACTATAAATTTAAATGCAAATTGTATGATTTTTTGAGGGGGGACATATGAGTAAAAAGTCCATAAATTAAATCGAAATCATAGGAAGATGTATGGGAAAACTTTGCCAGAAAAGAGGCACTCTACAAACAGGGATAACTTCTTAGTTGAATGCTGAAAAGAAACTGGGATGACTTGCCCATCCCAAGTGGTCACAAATAGCCAGCTTCACACTCATGGCAAGACCTCAGGTAACTCTTCTGTGTTTGTGCTGTGATTGATAGTAGGCAGCAAGACCTGCAAATAAAGAAACAATTACATGAATCCAGGAGGACTCTCCTCCCTCTCCAACATAAGTCGTATCATCAAAGTAAAATGCTCGATTAATTTGTTACATGAGTTCTTAGTATATCATGCAGAAAACAGCATGCACCTGCAACATTGTCAGATTACAGACAGTAGTTTACACAGAGCTAAGCAGGAATAATTGTCTGTGGACATTTATGTTCCCATGCTCTGACTATTATATTGTCTGGGGAACTAAGAAATAAAAGTGCTAAAGTGACTTTCTCAGGATTAATCAGGAAATAACTAGCAGAGCAAAGCTGCGGCACTACATCTTCTCAGGCAACAGTGATTACCTAGCTCACAGGAAAATGCTTTCTTGCTATCTTCACAATAGATCCGAAAAATAAGACTTCAGAGACAAATCAAATAATGTGCATTTTATGAAGAAATTTTGGCACATGCAATAAACTATTTGGCAAAAGTGATAGCAAGTCAGTTTGGGAATGACATGATTCACAAGGCTTGAACCCACAGACTGGTATTTCCTTATTCCATAATAGTGCTTGTGTTTTGTTTAGTTGTATTTAAAGTAGTTGCAAATGCTATGTAATTTCTTTGTGAGTATTTCTATTTATGCCCCTTTTTTGCCCACTTACAGTAGCTAGCTTTTAGGTAAGAATTTCAGCCCAGTTAGTCTTCATGTAAGCATTCATTCACTTTGTAGCCTTGTTTTGGCACAGTATCACCACTTATACACTATTAAGAAACTACCAGTTGTATTGTTTTGGAAGGCAAACATTAAACTTGGGCACATATTTCTCAGACTCAACCCTAAGTTATTCTTTTAAAAGCAATATCATCATCTTTATGATGTCTAGTTCTAACAGTGGCATTTCTTTCTGCTAAAGGGGTTTAACACTGCTTTAATCCAAAAAAGCAGTTAAGTGCTAAACTATAAATTAGGTGATTTACATTCCACATAATTCAAAAACAATGAATGTAAGAGGCAAACACAGCAAAAGACAGATGAGTTGTAACAATCAAGAATCTCTAAATTCTCCCTTCCCACTTACTTGAAAGAAATTGAACTTTTAATAATTGTTTGTGTGCATTTAGCAAATAGATTTAAGAGGGTAAGAGAGATGATGAAAGCTTTTCCATCCTACTGTTTTTGATTTTTGTTTCCAGTGAAGGTAGAAAGATGCGTTCGCAAGGTTATAAGAAGTAAAATTCATCTTTGATATAATTGAATTGACCATTGACTTCTACTGGATAGCGCCTGAAATGAATGTATTTATTTCCTTTCTTCTTTTATGCCAGTCTGTTTATACTGATCGTGCTAGAGGCTGTCATTATTTTTTCAATTATGCCATACTTTTCCAGTATGGCATTTTCACTTGGAGTTTCCAAATTCATTAAATAATTCTAAGGCCAAACAGAAGAAGAGGACTGGTGATAGAACAGACGAATCTATGCATTTATTTGTTTTTTTGGTTTTATGGCGCTGTAACAGCCAGCCTCAGAAGGATGCCCCAAAAATATTTATAGGCTATAAAGCCTGTAATAGTATTTCTAAATGTTGATGCATCAAGAAAATGCACAAATGTTGGAAGTCTGTCAAGTAAATGCATTTATTTCCATTCCTATAATGGCCATAAATTGGTAGTAGCTGCCATGTACTAGGAAAAGCTGGGTTTTGTTCTTAATAGGCAAACATCCACTGGCACTCTGGAGAATTTATTTCTTGTCTTATGGTATGAAGGAAAGGCACAACTTTCAGTAGTGTGTAAAATACTCTGCCTGTGTTATGTGCTATGAGGACAGGCTGAGGGAGCTGAGCCTGTTCAGCCTGGAGAAGAGAAGGCTGAGAGGGGGTCTAATCAGTGTATACAAATATCTCAAGGAAGGGAGTGCAGAGGATGGTGCTGGCCTCTTTTCCATGGTGGCCACCGACAGAACTAGAGGTAATGGCCACAAACTGAAGCACCAAAAGTTCCACAGGAACTTAAGGAAAAATTTCTTAACAGTGAGGGTGACAGAGCCCTGGAACAGGTTGCCCCAAGAGGTTGTGGAATCTACTTCTCTGGAGATCTTCAAAACCTGCTTGGACACAGTCCTGTGCCATGTGCAGGTGTCCCTGTGTGTGCAGGGGGGTTGGACTAGATGATCTCTTAGAGGTCCCTTCCAACCTTAGCGATTCTATAATTCTATGATTCTATGAAATGTATTACTCAAAAGTATTTACAATTGTTTTTTTTTTCTTAAGTCCTTTGATGCTATTAATATTTTGGCTTCTGAGTGCTGCCATTCCTTAGCATATTTGGCTTTCATCAGTGACATGGCTGTCTGTAAGAGGATGCTGCTGTTGCCTGTGCTTCATGGTTGCCTTTAAGCCTGTACTATCTCCAGGTTGCTATCTGTGCACCTATCATGTATATGGGAAGGAAAAGTTATTAGGTCAGGTGTTTATTCAGTTTACTGCCTTAAAGACATACTGGTTTGGCTTAAAAGCTAATTTTAGAGCAATCTTTGGGATTTTGTGTGTTTCATTTCACCTTTTGCAAAGGTGGGAGCTTTTTGTGCCGCTGGTGACTACACTCCCCCAATTCACTTTCTCAGTGAGATAGTATTCTTGCTTTTCTTTTCTTGGATAAAATATATATATCCTCCACTTTCATTTCAGAGTGCTTCATGTCAGTTCAATTTATTTAATGTAGTTTTTAATAATTTATGATTATTAAGCTATTACACTAAAAAGTTACTTCAAATGACATTGCTCTGTGAAACTGTTACATAGGGAATGAGTTCAGTGGAGGAATCCACATGCTATTATTGCTCCAATTTTAGTTGAATAATCCAATAATTACTTAAATTATATAGTTTATTAGGTAGAGAGTACCTCATATTAAATCACAACAAATAATCCAAGACGGGGACTGTAAATTGAGTAAAACTCCCGGCAGATAAATGTCTCTCTTGTACCAGACAGTATGGAGGAGACTAGAGTGAACAAGAGATTTCAATTGTCTCTGAGCACAAATGTATGCAAATATATTCCTTCTCCTTTATACTAAGCTTAGAGTGATAGATGTAATAAAACCTAATTATCAGACTCCTGATTTAGACAGTGTGCATTTTCATGGTCTCCATAGACTATAATGCAAGATAAGTTATGGTAAAATCTCTTTTAATGGATTTTAATAAAATAAATGACAATTACTAGTCTTGGCTTCAAAATAGTTCAAGCCTCTTCTAAGAGCCTGAACAGAAGAAGGCTAGGAACTATTGGTGTCATGACCAAGAAGAAATCCAGTGACTTCATTAGAGAAGAGACTTCCCCTTCTCTTTCCAGACTATATCTTCAAGGGTATGAAAGAAACTAAAAAAAAACTCATGCTACTCTCAGGAGTCTAACTCTCTTTCAGGTATTTTGTAGGCAACCTAGTCACAGATGGTGATAAGCTTTCAGATAGAATTGTTTCACTAAATGGAAAACACTGAGAGATTTGTTGGCTTTGTGACAACGCTAGGCAATGACATAAGAAACAATTGACTTTTTCTCCATTTTAGTGTCTGTAAAGCTCAGATGAGAAGTTAATTTTGGTCATCTACCATCTAAATTGAGATTTACCACCTATTTAATTATGAATTTGGGATTTTCTGTTATTGTTTACTGTTATTTCTATTATTACTGTGCTATTTTCGATTTTCTATTATTTCTTTTACTGATTCAGTATTCTCTGAATTTGTGAAAGCCCATTTGAAAACAGAGGTTAAATAATGAACAAATGCCAACTGCCCCCTGCAAAATTTGAGATTCTGCCTTTGAAATAGAATCCCTGAGTCCTTCAGTTCTGTATTTGTCTGGTTTTCTTCATTCCGCTTACTTTTAAGGCTTGAGATACAGAAAGCACATTGGGTTGTTGTTATGGCTGCTTGCCTCCTTCTAGCAGCCGCCATGGCTAGCTGCCCTCATGATTCATCATGGCTTTCCATCTGCTGCTCAGCTCTGTTCAAGATGCTGTGTACATTTTTAATCTTTAAATTGCTAGGTCTGGGTTAGTACGGGGAAATGTAGCACCCTCAGAGACCCTCCTAAAGAAAAGACTCCTACAGCCATTTTACTTTCCAGATAGAGGTTGTCTCTCTGTGATAAAAGTGTCTGTAATGTAGGGAATAGGGTGGTATACGCACTAAAATTGTTAAAATGTGAATAACTCCAAAAGAATCACAACAGACTTTCCTGTATTTACAGAAAACCATCTTATAGACCCAAGCCTGCAAAGTGTTCTCATAGGTGAATGGCAACACATATTTTAATTCAAAAATAAGCAAATAAATAAAAAATGCTTCATTTTGAAGCGTTTGAACCATTTCAGTTCTCTAATAAACAGTTACTACTGGATATGAACCCTGCCACCAAATATATTGAATAACCTTATTAGGTTTGTTCAACTGCTCTACCTAAAGCACAAACATGGGCGCTATTCCATTGGCTCAATTTTGATCTCAGTGTCATATTAAGATTGCTAAAATAATAATCAATTTAGAAGCATATAGCCATACTTATAACTTCTCATTATGGAGGTTCTGAGGTGCAGTTCAGTCTGTGTGTACATATTTCATCTTCTGTCCAGGTCTTAGAGGCCATTTGAACACCTAGGGATGGGGCTTTTTGAATATTTCTTTTTTCTTTCCCTTTTTGCAGAGATTGGGACAGGAGAAGAGGCAAGGTCTCTGCTTCCAGCATTGCTTTAGCCTATGTAGATGTGCATATTGTAGTCTCCAAGGTGACTCAGGGGAGTTAGCAAGATTCTGTGACTCTCTTCGAATTATTAAAAAATCTTTGGATTATTTAATATTTTCTTACACAGCTCTAGAAATACATGCTTTAGGCAAATTCTGCCATTCTGAAACCTGAAATCAATGCCAAGTGTCCAGAGTAAAAAAAAAAAAAAAAAAAAAACTTTTAAGTATGTGCATGTTTTATTCTGTTTTTTAAAAATATATTCTTAGAATAACACTGATTCTTCATAGCCAATCCATGCATAAAATCTGTATAAGTCCCTACCTAATATTCTACTTGTATTGTAATATTGATGATAAGAAAAATAAAGGAAATATTTTGAGGATTTTTTTACTGGAGTTCTTAAAGCTTTGCTGTACCTTCATGATACGAGCTCTTCCCTGCATGTTTGTGTGTGCATGTAAAATATTTCCATGATGTTTTATCTCACTGAGACTTCTGACTTGGTAGTCAGAGGTGACTGTGTACCTAAAAACTTAATATAAAAATGTATTAATGAAATAGATGGCTGTCTATATTAAAAATACTGATTAAGGGAAAAGGAAACAAGAATAAGTTTTGAAGCTGCTAAGCGCAGGGCTTCAGGGCACTCAGTGGAATTCAGTTGACTGGTGCAGCCAGCGATCTGGGCCATTTCATTTCATCCTTTTTTTTCCTTTTTTTTTTTTCTTTTTCCTTTTTTTTTTTTTTCCCAACACTCCTTTTTAATTCATGAAATCCTGCAGATTTTAAATAATCGCTGTAACTTTTCCTGTCTGTAATTTGAATAAGATGAAGAACCTGTTTGCCTCCTTGGTAATGGCATGTTGGGCACACGGTGATAACAAGCACCCTTTTAAAAAGAGCTTCATTATGCTCCCTTCAGGTACTGGCAAGGGTTAAAGGCAAGATACTGGCTGAAATGGATCATTGAGCTGATTGGATATGGCAATTTCTGTGTTCTTTGTGTTCTCAAGATGGCAAGATTTTAACCATCCATAAACATTTTACAGCTGGCTGGTACAAATCTGTTTCATTTGTTCAGGAGTCGGGAAAGAAGGTACGTTTCCCAGAGGTTGTGGGAAAAGTCTATAGCATGGATGCATAACATAATGAGAGATTTATATTTAGCCAATAGTTTGTAGCAGAAGTTTCATCAAGAAGAGCTCTGAGTCTGTTACTGTTTTGTAAGAATAAACAAGTGAGTGTTTTGTTTCAGGTTTTCACACATATTGCTACTTTAGAGGGGAATGAGCTGTTGGGGATTTTTTTCCCCAGGAATATAAACACTTCCTCCCTGCGCCCCATAATTATTAAGGGATACTTCAGACCTGAAAATGTCTGAGACAGGAATAAGTATGTATACAGGAAAAAAATGCCCGTATTATTTTCATTTTTCAAAAAAATTAATGTGTGGCATCTAATAAGGAGACAAGTGCAGACATTGCAGAAGATCAAGGAAAATAAGGTACCTAGCTCCATTAGACCCTTTCACAAATCTTCACGGTCACCTAAAATCATCTTAAAAGCTTAAAAGTATCCTTTGTAAATTTAGCTTCCCAGATTGCGGTTCAGAAAAAAACACCCCATTTGAGAGTAGCCCCTAAGCGCATACTTAAAGCAAGCTCTGGAGGATAATGATGGGCTTAATCATGTGTGTTCTGGTTTCCAGCTTTAAGAAAAACCTGTGATAACTGCATCATGGCTTCTCTTATTACAGTAAGAGAAAATCCTGTATTTTCCATCTCTGAAAGCTTTGTGAGCCTCAGTGAATTAGTGCTCATGAAACATACATTATAGGTGGTTCGATTTTTTTTTCTTTAATAATGTATCCTTACAAAACTCATGGCTCTAGGTGTGATCTCTTTTCCTCAGCAAGAAGCTCCCTATTAAACGAGAAGGCAGAAATATTAGCCTGTTGATGGATTAAGCTATAAATACAAGTGATGGTGACACTTTTAGCAAAAACACTGCTAACTACCCTTTAAATTTAATCTTTGTGCTTGTGGAGTTCAGGAATTCGGGCAGTAGAGTATTCAGCAGCTGGAGGGGACTTGGAAACAAAACAGCTGTGACAGGGCCCTGATGCAGATAGGTGCGAGTGGGAGGTGCGGCGCTGCACAAGCCCCGAGAAGGCTGGAGGGCATGGGCAGGTGATAGGGGCTGTCAGATGGCCAGCGAAGGACACTGGGAGAGGCCCTTCCTGCAACCTTTCTGGAAAAATTTATCATGCTGATGGAAAATAGCGTATTTGAAACGTCATGTGAATTGCGGTTTGTTACGCAACGTGTCTGTGCTTTACGTTTTCTAAGGAAAGAAAGAAAAGCATTTGACTTCTTGTGTCCCCAGTAACATTCCCATCCCTTTGGGCTGCTTTAAAGAGCTTGACAGAGAACATATGGTGTGCTTACAGATGTGGTATATTTATTCAGGAGTGTTAGCTTGTATTTAATCTGTTTGTGTGCTCACCAGTGTATTTAAAAATATGCAAACATATCTGAAATGCAGTGATATATAAAATTAGACCACTCTGTTTTCCCAAGCACAAGTGACTTACTTTGACACGCTATGGTGAGGTACCTCTGTTGTGACATGGTGTTAGCCTTCATGTCACTGTTGCTTATCGTGTTTTGCTTGCAGTCCGCCTTAAGCTAAACTAGAAGGAAGTATTGAGTTTGCAGTACCATACGCACTAGGTGCTTCTGGGATGACATTTTATATGCTACTTTCTGTTCTAGAAGATTTCTCTGATTTTCTGGGAGTTGTTTCAACTGCTGAAATTTCCTGTTGCCAGCGCTACTATTTGTCAAGTGAAATGCGTCCATTTGGTTATCTTGCTGAGGAGGTGATGAAAAAAGTGTCCATGCTTTGTAGAGGACAAGGTTTGTCAGTTTTCTTGTCCCTTGAAACATTGCAGTGGTTTATTTCACCCATTTTCAGCTGACCACTGTGGCATATAATGAAAAGAAAAAATCCATCCAAACAAGGTAAAGGGATATATAAGTAAAGGCCTGGTGTGATTTTTTTTTCATTGATGTTTCTACAGAAGCAGCAATAAAATGAGGCTTTTCATGTGGCGTGGCGTGGCTTGGCTTGGCAGAATGTCACCGTAAGCTGATTGGGTTTCCCATCTGGTCTCAAATGGGAGTGACAATCTATAAATAAGAGTCAACTTATTTTCCTTTCATCAAATTTTGTTTCTTTTTCCACTTAAAGTGGCTGGAGTGCTAATGGTTGCCTAATGAGAAGATTTTACAGCTCTGGTGCTAGACAGACTACCAGGAAGCAGGTATACGGAGGTGGATTTTTTTCGTGAGCAAACAGCAGCCCTTACCAGGGCTTGCTGATACCCACATGAGCCTTAACTCAGTCTAGCTGGAATGTTTGTTTTTGAACTTTTGCAGATTCTTTTCTTACAAAATGGATACAATTCAGAGAAGCTGTTCACAATGTGAAATTGTACCTGGCTCCTGGAAACGTTCTCTGGTGATTTCCGTATTGTGTCAACTAATAGCTAGATACTCTTAGATAAGAGTCCTTTCTCTTCAAATACACTTTTGGGGAGAGTGCCCATATTTATCTGAAAGGACTTCCAGGCAAAGCTGTCTTTCAAACTTGTTTAGCAATAGAGTTTCCAAGCAGCATCTCGAAGCCCCTTAGAAAGCTGCAGATCCCACTGTTTTAACCAATTCTGCAAAACTTAGACTGCAATACAGCTGCCACTGTAAGATCTGTATGTGAATCTTTAATGTATAATTGAGATGTTATTTGAATGAGTTCCCAGCTGTCTTTTTATTTCCTTCTTTCTATTTATGTGTTTTTTTATATATTTCCATTTTAATTAATAGGAATATTGACTCAAAGAGAATCATTCATTTTTAATACAAGATGATATAAGGCAAGGATGAAGACTATCTGTCACAAAAAATACTGGAGATAATCAGCTTATTTTTGAAGCCTTTACTTTTTTTCAGATTGTACTTGTATATTGCCCAAAAGCATGCTGTTGTGGTCTCTTATGTTAATAAAACTCCTCTAGTTTCCACCTACTTCTTAGTGTTTTTTTTTTTTTTTCCCTGTGTCTTTCCGTTTATCTCGAAAAACCTGGGTGCTGCACAGGCTTGTACTGCATCTCTCTCCTCCAGTCTTTTTTATCTGTCTTTTACCCTCTCCATGCCTTGGAAGCTGCAAGAAGCAAGGTTCCTAATGAGCTACTCCTTGATCAATTGGAGGTGCATGCCTCCAGTTTATTCTTCCTGATTTCACTGCTGCTTTTGACAGAGATAATCACTCTCACCTCTGCTTTCTCTCCTCTCCTGTCTTTTGTGATTATATAATATCCTGATGATGTGTTGTTGACTGGCTAATCTTCAGCAGCAAGTAGTCCAAGGGACAAACAGTTCTGATGCCTGAAAGTGAAAAACTATTTCTCTGATCTATTAAGCGAATACATAATACCTACATAATACCCTTTCTATATTTAGCTGCAGTGAAGTTTTGTTTGCAGATGCTTCTGAACTGGGAATAATTATGAAACACATTTTGATTCTCTTGTAGTGAATAGTATAATAGCTCTGGTTTGCTCTAATGAGAATTTTCCTTGAAATCATTGTTTTTACTTCATCAGTAAACAACAAGAGGTACTGGAATAAGGTAAAAATTAAAATTATAGGAATTCTTGGCCATTGCTTAATCAGAAGTTTTAGGAATTACCTTTACAGTAATTGACAATACTTTTTCCCTTTTGGTGTTCAGAGCCACAGATACTGGCACCATAATGCCTGGGAAATGTTAATTCTTAATTGGCTTGAACCGTAACTATTTCAGCTAGTGGTTCTTTTTCTTATTTGGTTTAGAAAAGGATATTGTCTTATTTTAAATAGTCCTTTCAGGTAGAGACTTTGTCGCACTTAATATTCATAAAGTTGCATTCACATGGAGAGTTTTGTTTTAGTAATAGATGATTATCATTAATAAGTTCATTATGTTTGGGCAAGGAACAGTCAAGTATACCATTTTCATGAAGGGTGTTTATCACTATTCAAAAGCTATCAGTGCTATACTTAATGGGAGTCATGCAGTGCTGGAAGTGGTGGAAAACAAACAGGCAGAGTAGATAAATCCTTTAAAAATTATTTTAACCTTGTGTTGTTTAAAAGTTGAGAGCATGACTTCAAATACCTGTAGAGATGACCCAATTACATGCCTGTTAAAATGTATAGAGTCAAGAATTCTCAATGATCTACTGATTAATAAGCCTGAGTAGCATTTGTATCTGCAAGATATGACACTCATACCATTTGCAGTGTGGATTGTAGCCTTCCAATTTAATAAAATGTTCATACAAGTTGGAGTTTGCAGCACATCTCATTTAGAGTAAACTGCAAGACCAGAAGAGCCCAAAGCATGCATATTTATACATTGCAGCTTACGTGAAATTTGAAGTCAAGTGTTCCATCTAGTCTCATTATTTCCCTGAAGGTTTTTACATTCTCTTCCAGTTTTATTAGGTTTAGAAAGATCTCTGAGGTTGTATCTATCTTTTAGTGAATTAAACCCCTCTACAAGTAACCTTAAGATACTAATATTTTTTTCATATTTTCCATTTAAACTTTATTTAGAATGAAAACATTTAAATTTGTTTTCATCCTGCTGTGTTTTGAAAAACAAAACTACCATTCATATAATGGAGATAAAATACACAGGATTTATATCAAAGTGTGTGTGTGCTTTTTTCAAAGTGCAAAGAACTGAATATTTTCACCCTCTGCCTGGGGAAGTCCAAGCCTCAGATAATCAAGTGAAACATGTATTGTGTGTTTCGTCTCAGTTTAGCTAGAAAGTTAGAGAGTACATAATATGATTACAACATTCTCAGCTACTGCAAGTGCAGAATTTTTCTGGAGAATTTTGGCTTGCATTTGGTTTCCTTTCCAACTTAATAAGTTACCTCACAGAAAGAAAAGAATGAGTTATCAGAATCCTATTCTTCAGTGTGAACTTCTATTGACCATAAAATTATCTTTTAGTTTATTTTACAAACATGAAGAAACCTTTATCAAGTCGTGCTATTGTTGTGCACAAAACTGTGCTGTTTCATCAAGTCCCTCCACAGTAAAATTTCTTTCACAGGGGACTTCATTTTTACCAATTTGGAAGCGAATAACACAGTTGTGCTTAGCCAGCACTATGGTATCAATGACTGGGATTCTCAGTTGGTATAAACACAAAAAACTGTATTGATTTCTGTCAGATCATGATAAATTGTATCACTGAATATATTTCTTCGCCTGTGTTGGAGTGGGGCTGCTGTCCTTGTTTTTCTTTAATCTTTTATTACCAATGAACAAAATACCATGTTTGCTCCTCCCCTTTAAGCCCCCAGAATTCAGAGGCATCTTTTTTTCTTTTCTGATATTTTTATTTGCTTGCTTCCTAGCAAGTCACTAAATAATAGTAAGTTCAATTAATGTGAAGTAGTCAGATTTAATCTGTATTCTTTTCTTACTTGTTGGAATTTACCTTTTCACTCATTGAGAAAGATGCTGTGCAACAAGATATATTCGACAAAAGCAGCTCACAGTACTCATTACCATCTGTAAATTACGTGTTTTTTTTTTTTTTTTTTTTTTAAGGGAATTAGGTAAAGGAAGAAGGGAAGAAATGGTCCCTCACTGACTAGAGCAATTATGCAGAGTGCCTGCCTGAGTTCTTATCTGAAGATTTACTGATGTATTATTTGATTATATCTCTGAACCTCTCTTTTTTGGTCATCCAATAAAACTACCACACTTTTATGTTTTTTCATTTTTATTTGGAGTATGAAGAGGAGGTCAGATACAACTATTCTCTTATAGTTCCTTTACCATCTATTCACAGTTATACTAAACCTCTTCTAGTAGTGCAATATGATAAGATGATATTTCTGTCTTGCTTGATCCATTCTTTTCATGGAGGATGTATGTGCATTTTAATATTTTTAATACTGTAAAAATGAATGCATTTGGTTCTGTTTGTAAAGAGTGATTTGTATTTAGAGCACTGAAGCAGAAGGTAGTTAAAGCTTGGGGTGGTCTGTAACTGCAGTGGGAGTTCATTGCACAGCCTTGGAGAAGTCCCAGAGAAGATTTGTCTTTTGCTTGGATGATCAGTATTTTTTTCAGTGAATCGTTCCACCGTAACCCAGAAACAAAGTTATTAACTGTAGGTCCACATCCTGGAGTCTTGGTAATGTTCAGTGTGTTTCTTTTACCAAGGTTCAGTGGTAAGCCACAATTTAGAAAGCAGAGTCATGTTTTGATATTATAAGACTCTTAGGCTTCAAAACTGGATCCAAGTGAAAAAAATACCAACAAGATCTCAAAATCAAGTCTTCTATCACCTTGGCAGCCATTTCACAAGGCTTATTCTAACATTTCTCTGAACCTTGTCCTTCTTGCAAACTAAAACTTTCTTCTGCTTTTCAGCTTAAACGTCAGCTTAAACTTAAAAGAAGTCAGTTCATATCAAATTGTTCTTTTGCCAACTTTACTTTTGACAGTTAGCCTCATTTTTTTCTATCTACTCAGAGGTACTTGTAGACAAGAGTCTATGACTCTATAGACAAGAGTTGTTAGCCTCTGCAACCTTTGAGAGGTTTGGATGGGCAAGCTGAGCTCTTCTGACTTTCTTGTGAAAGAGGGCCTTCAGTCCTCCCAAGCCTCTTGGGATCTGTCACAGCCTGAGCTCATCTTTCCTAGACCTGCGGAACCATAAGTCTGTATAAGACTTATGTATAAGTCTGTATAGGACTTATAGATCTTATACACTTATAGGTGTATAAGTCTAGGTATATAAATATATAGGCATATGTGAGATATATATACCTCACCAATGAGAGAAACTTTCCCTGTCACTATGGGAAATTATGGTCACTAGTCCGCTCTGCTAATAAATGAAAGAAGTTTAAACTCACTGTCTTTCCCCGAAGATGAGGGAGGTTCTTCTGCAGAGTCTTCCCTGGGTGTTGTAAGAGACGGTCTTGCTTGATGCAGGCCAAAACTGAGCCATGAAGCATGCTAAATTAAATGGCACAGAGCAGCTCCAGCTTTCCTCCTGTTCCATTTACTGGTATAGACACAGCCTCTTTGGCTGTACGTAGACGTCTATGTTTCTACTTCATGCTGGAAGTTCACAGACATCCTTGGCTGCTGCGTGTTTATCTGTGTCATCGTTCATTGATGAACGCCTACTTATTGGTTTTGAAGTGTATGAGCTTGAAGTGTATATTGAATTATTTTCTTATTTCTATCTTTGAGGTCAACTGTTTTTTCATGTGACAGCTGTACTCTCCTGTAGTGATAACTCTACCTAACTTTGTGTCCTCAGAAAATTTTAGGAGGCCAGTCTAATGTTTTGTGCCAAAGCTCTTAACGAAAATAGTAAATAGTAAATTAAACTGATCCTAAGATCTGTTTCTGAGAGATTTGGCTGGGAGCATCCTACAGCTCCAGTATAAATATTGGAGTCATTTTCTTTGTTGCTTCTTTAACCATCGTACAGTCCTTTCTTTCCACTTACAGTTGGCCATATGGCACTATGTGTCATTACATAACATAATAGTTTTCTTTAGTCTATATTTTCTAGAAAATCACCTATTGAAGAATCTCTTTTTAGACCTATAGAACAGGAGTGCACATAGCAGGACACAGGAGAAACTTTGTGATAAATCACTTTCAAATTCACTGCATTTCACGAGAGTGAAGGATAGTCTTTGGCAGATATTTTGGATAGCAAAAATATGTTTACCTACCTGCAAGCCGTCACTATGGAACCTGGGCATTATAAAGAAATGTATTCTCAGAAACAGGAAAATAGAGATTTCTGGTTTTTTGTTTTGTTTTATTTTGTTTTTCTCTGATGGGGATCTAATGCATAAGGCTATTGAATGCCATTTTAATTTGTCAATACACAATTTGTTTCAAAGACGTTTTCTAGGAGCATATTCAACTGGGTAAGATGCTAAGTGTGCAAATAAAATTACTCAGCGATGTTCAGTTTTCAAGCCTTGAATATGGACGACTCAGGAGTTGGGGTAGTTACCAAGAAGATACTGTTATATGTAGTTTGCAAAATAAAAAAAAAAAGTGAAAGTTTCAGAAGGAAAAAATCGAAAAGAATGCAATGAGGTAATTAAAAAAATATATATTTACTTGGCTGATCTTGAGGACAATCCTCTCAGGGAAAGAAAAAAAAAGTTAGTTTAGACCATTCAACAGCTCTTTGTTTATTTCTGTTTGTTTGTTTTTATTTGCTTTTATGAAGTTGCCAAGATGGAGATGATGTTTTGATTATAGCTATGAGTTGGTAAAAGATCAACAGCTATTTTTTCGTAGATCATTAAAAAGAATGCAAATGGCAGTAATTTATAGTCATTTCCAGCCTTCTCAAAAATCTTTAATGGTTTTGCGCTCCTCCTAATCATTGAGTCTTTATTCTTATTCTAGTATTTAACCCACCTACATTTCTCATCTCTTTTCCTCTTTGAAGTCAGGAAATTGGGAAAACTTAATGAAACTTATAATTTCCAAATTGTATATACAATTTCTTGTATGTCCTTTCCCAGCTGTCATTTCATTTGCCTTCTTCATAGCATTATTTTTTTATCTGAAAATGAAATTAATTTATTCCTTCATCTCTCTTTATCAATCTTCACTTTTCTTTTTCTTATATAATTTCCTCCTATCTCCATATTTTCAATGAAAAATCAAACCTTTTCACTGACGTACTTTCTTCTCTGAGCGTTTGAAAAAGTTCTCTTTAGCTTTGTCACTTGTATGTTGCATTATCATCATCTGTCATTTGATATACCATGTGCTGGGGTTTTATTTATGGTTTTGTTTTTCTGCTACTTGATTTAAAGTTTTAAATTAGAGATCACCAAATGTATCTTATTCGTGGGACTCCTTAGGTCCCTTTTTATTGCTGTAAACAGGCTTATGGCTATGTATGGCTAATACACAAAACTCATAAACATTTTCTGTTTTTTGATAAATTAAAAGTAATGATGAGTTCCAGTCTGTCATGCAGATACTGTTTAGTGTTGAGTACGACTTTGAGAAATAAGATTGCTGATCAGAGCAAAGTATTAAGTTGTCTACATCTTTGGGGGGTATAATAACTGTAATGAAGTCTGAGACTTGGATGGTTTAAGGTGTGAGTAATTTATGGGTATTTCTTCCCTTCTGTTTTCTGAGATACAAGGTCATTGTGTTTGTATAAGTGTAGCAAAACACTTTTTACTTTCTAACATGCCACAAAGCTTGCATTCATAATATATGCATCCTAATATATGCCAACTTTTTGACTATTGTTGTTTTTTTTCGAGCAAACTAGACCTGCAGACATAACTATTTGAACTGGATTCCATGTAGGTTGTATAGAAATTCTGTAGAGCACTTCTTTTAAAGGCTGTGAAAACTTTCACAACACATCTGTTCCTCCCTCCATTCTCAATCATCTAGATAAAGCTTGCATTATTCATCTTACTCAGGAACTTGGAAGCTGTCTTTCAACCTTCAGAACTACAGCTGTCTAATGTATTGTGTTTTTCCCCAGAGTATAAGCATTTTATGTGCCAATGGAAGTGATAGATTTAGCCATGAGGAATGGTGTAGAGAGACAGTATATTTCTTGCAGCTTTCATTGACATCTATCACCTTTTTTTTTTTCATATACAATGCTTATTCCAATGCATCTTTTTTTTTCACAGAATTTAGTCAGCTTGCAGAGCTGTTTTTACAGGTCTGGTCCTCCTAGTGCTATGTATCACCTCTTTCCTAAGATTATAGTGGAAGTGAATCTTCCATGAATATCTCAGGGCACAGTGAAAGGTTTGAATTTAGCAAAGCAAGCATCTGCTTAAATTGGGTGTTAGTTCATATACTATATTGTGTATAAACTATATATATATACTATATTCATATACTGAATATATATACTATGTGCATATATTTCTTCATGCATTATATCAAATTACTGAAGTGACAAAACCAATCAGTTGAAGTGTGGCATGCTTGCGTCATATGGGTTGTTACCCTTAATATTTGCATTACGTATTCATCTACCTTGTTGTATCTTTGCATTTTTGAACACAAACTAGGCAGTAGTTTACTTGCATTTTTGACTCTAGAGGGATGAAACACCAGTAAATAAAGTCGCCATTCCAATGCTTGATAAAATACAAACAAGAAAAGGAAATGTACCTGGTAATCATTCTGCACATATCTTGCTTTTTGTAGAAAACACTTCTAGGGAGATTTCATTTACCTCAGTAGTGCTACTAAAAGGGAAAAAGAAAAGAATCATGATGCTATTAAAGGCCCCAGAGATATTACCACAGCATGGCATTTCAGCCATTTATCTTATACTGCTGCCTGCTTGGGATGTAAACAAGCACGGTCACAGAGAGATGTGGGCTGCCAGTAAAGATGTCTGTTTTAAGTTCTGTCAGTGCTTATGAGTTAAAAATCCACCTTTTAATTAAATTTAATAAATTTAATTTATTTAAATTTTTAATTTATTTTTAAATACTGAGTAGAACTCTACTGTTTATGTGTCTTTCTTACCTGTGCTTCCCAGCTCCCTTCTGAGTCTGTATTCAGTGTTATTGTCATATAAGTATATTTTAAAAGAATAAATATTATGTATCTTAAGTATTTTTATTAGAAATGTTGAAAGATAGACACAGCAATATTTTTGACATGATAGTTTTTTGTTTGTTTGTTTTAATTTTATAAAGTTCTGCCCAGGAATGCCTCATTAAGCTTAACCATATGAATGTAGGTGTGGATGAGCAATTATTCATAGACCTGAATACAAATTGTTCACCACACACAATATAAAAGCAGTAAAATTGAGTCTTTTTCTTATAAAAGTAGAAATACTTTCTTTCTTTGCTGTTTGCCTCCCCGAATGCTTACATGCCCTTTATTTTACAGTATCAATAGTTGGCCTGATCCCAAGTGCGTCAGCAATAAGTTTTGTAAGCCATCTGATGAGTCTGAAATATACTTCTAGATGTTATAAATTAAAAAGTAATGGATTCTTCCGAATTGAATATTGAGTAAAATGATAATTTCCCCCCACACACACACACTTTACAGATGTTAAAACAATGGGATAAAATAAAAAAATAATTATTATTTTAATGTCGGGAAATTTGGAGACTTATATGAATATAATGTATTTTTGAATATATTTATTGTATATAATGTGGTCATATTTTATATGTTTATGTATATATAATATACTTAATTATTTGAGAACAAAAGTAGAATTCTTTGCATTGCTCAATAAGCAGTTTCTCTGTGTTTTCTGGTACTTAATATATTGTATGTTCTCTTCTGGAGCAGCTAGTGGACTCTGCCTGCTTCGGGAGACAGACAAACCATACAGCTTCTTAAAGAAGCCTGGGAGCTCAGCACCTTTCTAAGTGAGGAGCTGCAGGGAGAGGGCTGCTTGCTACAGATCCTCCCTTGCTCAGGAAAAAGGGATATCCCAGGCCATCAGATCTCATGTTCCTCAGAGACATCACGTTCCTCAGCAGTGTCTCAGCTGGAGTAGGCACTTCCATCAGAAAACTTTGGACCAGCTTTAGTTGCAAAGTATTTGATACATTTTTACTACCCAAAGCCTTGATTAGCATGAGGGCTTTTTTTGTATTAGGTTTCAAGAAACAGCTCAGCATGCAGTTGAACCTTACTTTTAGGACTAGAATGAGAAGAAGCTTCTGTGATATTTTGGACTGAGCATAAATTTCCAGGAAGGAACAAAATGTTCAACTCTGAACTGCCCTTTATATATCTGAGCCTTGATTAGGATTAATTTATATTTCAATGGGTTTATATCAGTGTGAGAGTGGAATATGTTCTTTTGTTTCAGATTCCTCAGCTATAAAATGCAAGTTATTCATTCTCACCTCCTTAAACGTGTCTTTTCGAGGGTAATTACTTAATGACTTTGAAGTTCTTTAAGGTTGTGGAATAAAATTGAAGTGCATTACTGTTACATACAAAACAGGATTTGCAAGTGTGAAATGCTTATTAAAATATAAGGTACTACCTGCCATCTCAGAAGATGAGATGTTGACATGTTGGAAAACTCATTTTTCTTTATTCAAATAACAGTGATTCTTCTCTGTATATGAACATTTGGTGTGTATTGATTGTGAAGTGCTTTTTAGAGGTTTTAACATAGTCTTGGTCTCTTGGTCTTTCTCAACCTCGGCATTAATTCTGTTGCCCAAGTGTGGGCCCCTGAGTGCATCTCAAAAGGCAGTTAGAGACTTACATGTGGGCAGCTGAGTTGAACTCTCTACATTTGTAACCATTACATATCATCTGTTCAGTAGATATAAGGCATGTGCGGACAACTAAGCATATATGCATACAAGCTTGCTCAGCTGAAGGAAGGCAGGTGGAAATTTCAGAATCAGCAAATGCATTTTCTAGGAGATTTGTGTCAAAATTCTAGTCTTAAGATCGTAGTGTAATTCAGGTTGGATATCAGCTGGAGCTTTGTCATTCTTTCTTATTAAATTATGCAGAGGAGGGCAGGCATTTCTATAGCGCTCAGCATCTTGGCGCAAGCACCTTGCAATCGGCACCTTCAGGTCAGTAACATGTAATGAGAACTACTTGAGTTAACAGGGAAACCTGTGGCATGAAACTGTCATCATCCCTGCAGATCAGGCACTATGAGGGGATGAGGAACACACACTGCATTTCACTTTGATCAGAGAGAGGTTTTCCATTTCAGTTTCTCCCTTCTGTCCCACTTGCTGGCATTCTCCACCATAGTGTTTGCTATTTTCCCTTTGCTTCCACCCTTGCCTAATCCTCTTCTGCTTCTTTAAATGTCTGCAGTATGAACACCTGGGCTTGCTCTTGTCCATCCCCAACTGACTTATTTTTTTTAATTCTTCTTTCTTCCGTGCCCTTTTCCTTGGGCATGGCAACCATGCAAGCATGTGAGATCACAAGGAAGACAGTTTTGTTTGCAGTGGTTGTAAGAGCAGCTTTCACTTAGAAACAACAAATAAGTAAGTGTCCTCCTCATCCTCTACGAATTCCTCCCCCAGGGCAATGCATATGCAGCTACTCCACATAGATCAGGCAGGCAAGATCTATGAGAATAACAATGGCATCTTTTTACAGATCTCAACTATGGGTCAAATAACAGTATTCTAAAAATATCTTTAATCACCATATCAGGGAGTGGTAAGCACACTGATAAATTTCAAGATAAAATTTTGTTTCCTTCTAAAATTCACACCACATGGCTTGCCTTCAAGAATTCATACCACTGTGCTTTCAGATGAGATCAGAGCATGCCTGTATGCATAGAAATGCAGTACCCTGGGGCACTCTCTTGGCCTCCTTCTATTTAAGGTTTTGAGGGATCTCAGTAGTAGGACTCAAGTTTCAGGTCTTTCTCACTGCTGAAGATCTCTCTGAAAATTTATAACATGACTGCACATTTCTATGGCAGCTTTTTCTTTTTTGTTGTTTTTGTTTAAGGGGATTTCTTTATGAATAATCTATTTTATAATTTATAAAATGCAGGAAAATATATTTTTCTGCCTATTACATCATACATTACTACCACTCCCTCTTGTAAATGTCGTTAGGTGAGTTATTGTAGTGGTACATTCACCTGTCTATGAGTTAATTGATTCACTTATATCAAGAAAGAAGAAGGTAAAAGAGTTGACTCTTTTTAAGTGTAATCTACAAAATTCAATAGGTCCATATCCCAGAGTAATCTCCATGAGCCTGAACTCCCCCTCCTCTACCAGTAGGCCATTTCTCAGCTGGAAAGCTGCTGCATCTGTGAGTTTCCAAGCCTTCTGACTCTGCAAATGTATGAAATGAGGTTGTGTTTGCAGCCTCAAAAATAACAAGCCTCTGTAAGGTTTTACAAGTGTGTTCTCTGTCAACAGCTTGGATGCCTTGGTCAGAGAACATGCTGTTTGCTGAAGCTGGAAGTTATTTCTCTGACTTGAAAGGTTTTTGAGGCATCTGTGATAAACAGTACAGCGATGTTTTTTATGCCAGCTGTCAAGGAAAAAGCTGATCCAGCCAGCCATGCCAGGAGTTTACGTTGCTCTGGGAATACAGAAATTGTCAATCAGTTTCCTCAGCTTCACCTTGCTGGGAAAGGCAGTCATGCCCTGACGCTTGGCCCAAGTTTAATATCAAAAGCACAAGTAGGCTGCTTTGTTAAGCTGTTTTTTAGGTGGGGCAGTTTCTCTATGGCTGACAAAAGATCAAAGAGATCGATGTCTAAGAACATGCTTTATAGCAAGTACTAGTCAAC
This sequence comes from Tinamus guttatus, assembly GCF_059628265.1. Classification (NCBI taxonomy): domain Eukaryota; kingdom Metazoa; phylum Chordata; class Aves; order Tinamiformes; family Tinamidae; genus Tinamus; species Tinamus guttatus. The sequence goes on along the minus strand of NW_028288990.1, from coordinate 2,088,011 downwards.
CCTGACTGTGGTTTTCTTGCAGACTGGAATTAGAAAGGACCCTTCTGTGCACATTCTCTTTGAGTATATTGACTCTCTGAGTCGTCTATTTCCTGAAAGAAATACTGGAATCAGAAGTCCTGCTGTGATAGTCCTGGTCTACCAGGCCACTTCTGCCTGGGCTGTATGCCAATCAGCTCAGCCTGAAATGCTGATGGCATTAAAATATTCTGTGCCACTCAGAAATCTGGTCAGGAATACAAACACCTGTTTCGTGGCTGAGAATAAATTTGCCACCCAAGAAAATTAAAAGAAAGTATGACTGAGATTCTTGCCCATCACTTTTTTTTTCTAAAACAACTACAGCATCAAGTACTTACTTAGAGAAGGAATGAGTTCCCTTACTTTGCAGTACTCTGTCCTCTTCCTAATTTACATATTTCGATTCCTTAATATGTGTAATTCTACCTATGTGAATGTGGTGAAAACAGTCTGCTTGGAATGACTGCCAAATTTAAAGAGGAAAAATAGCTTATGCTGTATGTGGAGACAACAATGAGAATATAGTTGTGGTTTTCTTTTGCTTTTCTTCCTGCAGGTCAGACTATGTCTTCAGCTTTTTTATAAAATAACTTAAAAGTCTTGAACTTAGATGCCAAACATATTTCAGCTTGGAATGAATTTTTAGAGCAAAGCTACAAACCCCTGTAAAAAATGGGTTTATGACCAAAATGCTGATGCAACACTAACTATCCCAAAGCGAACAGTGTGACCATAATCTCTGCCTGAACAAGATTGAACATTAGGTCAAATGTGATATTTTAGCTGCCATAGACTCCAAATAGATAAAAGATTTGAGTCTGCAAGTGTGAGGAGAAGGCGCCTAGTATGGCTAGGCAGGGTTCCAGTTCTGGAATAATTAAACATTCTTATATATCGTCCACATAGGTGTTTGTTTATGACAAAATAAGTATTTCAATAATCTACAGGAATATATTAGACCTCTCTTTAGGATGATGTGTCCTGAACTTTCTGATCTCTTTGGCACAGCATAGAAGTCATGGAGGCAATTTCTTTGCCATGCTGTAAAACAAGTGGAAGTGAGGATGGAATCAAGCGTTGGCATTTCAGGTGATGTTTTTACAAAACGAGCAAATAATCAGCCTGCTACACCAGGACTTTGCTCAATGGTAATAGAAACAAGTGAGGTTTCATTCCATAAAAATAAAAGCACAGTGATTCGCAGAATGAAAACCAAAGGGAGGAAATTTTAGATGACAGTGAATCAAAAATAGAAGTCAAAACACTTTCCAGTGTCAAAATGTACATTACTTCTGCAGTCTTATCCTGTAACCCTATCACTAACTTCGAGAAAAGTAGGTGTACAAGTAGAAGAGTAATATGACAAAGGGTGATTGAGTGCTTTTTTATAGCATTTTCAGCAAATTCTGTTTTTTCCTCAAAAAGAAAGGATAAGAATGCATGGAGAAGAAAGACACAGCACTCCTTGCTCAATAGGCTTTCTTTTGAGGAAAGGTGTGGATTACATTTTCATGGTCAGCTGGCATCCTATATGCCAGGCGAAAGGACTGACTGGTACCAGTCAGCCATATTTGACACTCCCCTTTAACTCTCTTTGAACTGATGAATCTGATGAATTCAGTTTATATATTACTTATGGAAAAAGTATTTTAATGTTATTTTCTGTAATGGAAAAGTTAAGAAACTTCATCCTCTGTTCCCTGGGATGTTTGAAGCACATGTGTGTTCAATAAATGTTTTTTGGAAAAATATTTTTGCTACAGTTCGGGAGCAGACAGAGTCATTGGGTGAACTGAAATGTGACAAATATAGTTCATGTTCTTTTTTATTTTTCCTTCCTACTAATGACCTTCTGCATCACCTTGAGTAATGCATTTCTTTCATTTTCTTTTAAATGCAACATGCAACACTGCCTGATACCTCTTCATGGGAGCAAGAAAGGAGCGGAGGGAAGGAAATAGAGGAAGGAAATATACACTGTTCTGCCCACAATTCCAGAGTGGGAATTGTCTACAATTCTGAAATTCTTGGGTATTTATTACGACATTAAGATTTCATTCCTACGTGTTTGTAAGGGTATTTTATAGTTTTTGTCTCTATTTATAGTTTTATCTCTTACATATTGCTATGCTCTGACTGTTGATATATTTTAGCATGCACAGTTTTAACTTTCCCTCATACTGATCACTCTAAGGATAGTCCTCATAGGAAGTTTTTTCCTTCACTTATATTGGGTTATTACCTCCTGTTTTGGAATTATCTAGAACTAACCTTGTACTCAAGGCCAAGTTTCCCATGGATCTGCAAAGAGATTTGTAGATTCATTTGCATTTAGACAACAGTACATATTTATACTCTAGCAAATCAGGCAATCTTCCTTAGATTAGAGGTAATTCCAAAGAAGTTATTCTCTTATTTTTTTTTTCTAGGTTCTGTTGGGAATCTGGCTTTTTTTTTCTTGAAAGTAGAAAATGTTTGTAAGTTCACAATACTTTCTTCCTAAACTCTAAGAGGAGAGTGGCATGGGGGGTGGGCAGGGAGGGGAAACCAGTTGTGCTAAGATGTAGAACTAATTCAAAGGAAAATAATAAAAAAAAAAACAAGAAGAGCTAATGCGAATCATTACTATATGTACAAACATACGACCGGAACAAACTCTGGTCACTGTAAGCAAACCTGTTTAAGAGTAATCTTACCCTTAAAAGGACTTTAATTTAAATCTATAGTTCCCTTCAGAATGAGATGAATAGTTAGATAATGATTGTAATTTTTAACTATTTTTAGAGATAGTTTTTGTAAATGTAACATTTGTAATCTTGCTTGTTTTGGTGCTGTTGACTGTTATATTCCAAGTTCATTAACAGTTTTACAATGTGAAAAACTGCCTATATGTCTTCTTAGCCTTCCAGGTTATAAGTTTTAGGACAAAGGACTGAAAACCAAAGGCATAATAGAAATATTCTTCTATATATGTGCAAAATTATTAATTTCTACTTCATTATTTTTAGCTCTGTTCAGCATATTTGGCTGATATGTTAATTCATCAGTCACTTGCTTCAAACAGTACTATTTAACTGTAGTGTTCAGTAGCTAGAAACAATTACAGTAGTTTCCATTTTGGAATGAAGTATTGCTATTTTTTCTTGTTTTATATCATTGCTTTGTTTCTAGCCTGTTCACTTTCACATATATAATAAATATATATGTAATATATGCAGTATGCAGTATAGATCTTACTCTTTCAAATTCTGCATGTCTTCTCAGAGACATGTGTTACTTGATGGATGTCTTAACTGTAGATCCTGTTATTTATTGGGCTTGGGGAATACTCTTGCTAACTTTTACATTTGCAGATAGAGTTGTGGTTACACTGGTTCTTTTCTTCCCGACTCCCATTGTCTGATTTCTGCTTGACCCAAATGGCTATTAAAACAGATTTATTGTTCTCCTTTTAAATTATCTTCCCAAATATGCTGAGTTGGGTTTTTTCTTGGCTTTTTGGTGGAGCTGGCAGTGATCTATGGTACTCTATTTACTCAGATTAATTTTCAGTACATTTTTCTGCTGTCATAATTGAGTTCTACCATCAATATTCGCCATGTATATTGAGCAAGAGCAAGATTATATTGCCTGTGGTGCTTTTCTGACTATCTCTCTTTATAATGGACCATGTTTCAAACCAGTCTTTGAAAGGCTCTTTTGGGCAAATCTTGAAGCAGCTTTACAGAGATTTTTTTCATTTAATCTTTTAGTGCTGAACATCTTTATTTAATGAGAAGTTGTCTAATTTTCAGTTTTGACCTAGAAAACAGGGCTCAGTCAACTCAATTTTTGCAAAATAAAACAAATTTTGCAAAATAAAACAAATAACTCCCTTGACATAAGGGATCACAGTTATGTCAAGGGAGTTATTTGTTTTATTTTGCAAAATACCTATTGGCATACTTAGATTTTTTTTATGACTTTACATCCTGAATTGATGAATGGTTTATGCAATGCTTTTTTCATTCTAGATGGTTTATTTTTACATATTTGTCCTGATTACGGATTTTTAATGACAGTTATCTGCATAACAGATAACTCGCTCTGTATTAGATAATGCATTCTTTTTTTTTTTTTTTTTTTTGAGAAAGTGTTTCAGTTTCTGGGTAGATAAGTGTGTTTTTTTGTAGCCTAATTTCCATAACTAGCACAAAGTTTTTATAGCATAACTGCGATATTATTTATCTCTGACATGTGCCCAGCCTCTCCATCAGCAGTTCCTTCGGCAGTAAAAATACTGTAGTTTCTGCCATTTCATTCTGATTATGATGCACAGTTCCAAAGCCTAAGAGAGGATGCTAAAAGGCAGTCCTGCATCTTGTTTTTTTTTTCAGTAGAAAATAGGACTGATTGTGCACATTTTGATTAAAAGGTCAAGTGCAAAGCAGAAATGATGATGACAAATGGAAAATATTTTCTCTAAAATAAACAACTAAAATCAATTCCATAACCTTTATTATAATGTTGAAATTGCTTAATAAACTAATTATGATAAATGAGGCTAAATGTAGTGTGTCTTGCTGACTGAAGATATTCAAGCAGTGTTTTTGTGCCAAAACCCAAGACCAAGTCTGGCAGAGCCATTAATCATCATAGAGATGTGGTATACTGTCTTGCTGATGCATTTAAATGTAGGTGTACGTGTGCGCGCACACACACACACACACACAAGCAAACATACATATATATATATGTTTTTCAATTTTTAAGGTTGCTGCCATGTAATCTATTTTAGATTTTTTTTTTCTGTAGGGATGAATGAAAATGTTGCGTCTCCTTTAAACTGCTTACAGGGTATGAATGGAACTTAATGACAACCTATAAGCTGAAGGAGTGACCCAAAACAGAAATATGTAACATAACTTCTTATCATAGTTATTGAAAGTGTTATTATACAATTTAGGGGACCCAGTTCATCTAAGCTAGACATGCAGGTTGTTTGAATTAATAGTATTAATTATTTTTTATATATATTGATATATTATTTGTCATTTGCAAATCTAAAGATTGATTTGCATTGTAAGGAGAAGAAGTTTAAACATAAATTTTATAAATAACTCAGCTCTCATGCTAGGCACTTTATAGCACATGACAGGGCTAGTGTCTTCTTCATAATGCTTAATATGCAAAAGCAAGAGGTGACAGGCGGAGAAGGTAAGGAAAGAAAAGCATTTGATGGCTCGAAAACTGGAAGGACTTCTTATTTCTTAGCAGGTTAAAACTATAGGTAGTTGATGAAGTGAAGGCTAAAGTGAAATTCATCAGTCAGAAATGTGGAAGGGTGGTATTGAAGTTGAAAACCCATCTGATCTCTCTGCTGTGTTCTTGAGTGTGCTGAGAGAAGTAATTCCAACTTGAATCTCTGCAAACTTATGTAGGCTTGCTGTGGTATCACTGCTGTGAGGACAGGAGAGTGTAATAATAAAGGTTTCAATCACAGAATCATGGAGCGGTTGAGATTGGAAGGGACATCTAGAGATCATCTAGTCAACCCCTCTGCTCCAGCAGGGACACTCAGAGCACGTGGCACAGAATGGCATCCTTCCTCTTCCAATTCTTTTGAATAATATAAAAGTAGTGTCAGAGTGGTGATCAGTGGTGCAGAGTGTAGTTGGAGGCCTTTAGTTAGCAGTGTCTCCCAAGGGTCAGTCCTCGGTCCAGTCCTGTTCAATTTATTCATCAGTGACCTGAATGAAGGCACAGAGTGCTCCCTCAGCAAGTTTGCTGATGATACAAAACTGGGAGGAGTAGCCGATACCCCAGAGGGCTGCACTGCCATCCAGAGGGACCTGGACAGACTGGACAACTGGGCAGTGGAAAAACCTCATGAAATTCAACAAGGCCAAGTGCAAGGTTCTGCACCTGGGGAGGAATAACCCCAGCCACCAGTACAGGCTGGGGACTGACTTTCTGGAGAGCAGCTCTGCAGAGAGGGACCTGGGTGTCATGGTGGACGACAAGTGGACATGAGGCAGCAGTGTGCCCTCGTGGCCAAGAAGGCCAATGGGATCCTGGGATGCGTTTAAGAAGAGTGTCTCCAGCAGTTTGAGGGAGGTGATCCTGCTCCCCTGCTCAGGCCTGGTGAGGCGACATCTGGAGTACTGTGTCCAGTTCTGGACTTCCTAGTACCAGAGGGACGTGGATCTATTGGAGAGAGTCCAGCACAGAGCTACAAGGATGATCAGGGGCCTGGAACATCTGCCCTATGAGGAGAGGCTGAGGGAGCTGGGCCTGTTCAGCCTGGAGAAGAGAAGGCTGAGAGGGGATCTAATCAGTGTCTATAAATTCCTCAAGGGTGGGAGTGAAGAGGATAGGGCCAGCCTCTTTTCCGTGATGGCCATCGACAGAACTAGAGGTAATGGCCACAAACTGAAGCATCAAAAGTTCCACAGGAACTTAAGGAAAAATTTCTTAACAGTGAGGGTGACAGAGCACTGGAACAGGCTGCCCAAAGAGGCTGTGGAGTCTCCTTCTCTGGAGATCTTCAAAACCCACTTGGATGCAGTCCTGTGCCATGTGCTCTAGGTGACCCTGTATGTGCGGGGGGATTGGACTGGATGATCTCTGGAGGTGCTTTCCAACCTTAACAATTCTATTATTCTAATGTATATGTGTGAACATGCATGGCTTCTGTTTATATTTGTTTTCGGTGAAGCCACTTTTTAGGATATGATACAGTAAAGAAACGACTTTGTTTTGCAGTCAAAGTATATGTGACTCCAATTGCATAGAGCTCTGTATTGAGAAGCCAGTTACATAAGATTTCACAGTATCTATAGATTTGCGTAAATATTACCTTTCAAAACTGCTAGCTGCTGCTTATAAAATTATTTATTAAGAAAAATATATTCACAAAATGGTAACAGAGAATCATCTTTCATCTGCGCCATGTGTATGTAGTGTTAAAAGTGTTAATCCATAACATTAGAAATTGCATGTCTTTTTGAAAAAAGCCTAAAGAAATGTTGCCTCATGATCTCCAAGTCCAATACTTCAAAATCAAAACTTAAAGCTGTGGTTAGTCTTTTTTGAGAATCACCTAGTAGGTGCTACTTTTAAATTTCAAAGCAAGATATAAAAACACTTATTCTTGATTTTTAATGCACCTATCCTGTATTAAGATACCTTTGAAAACCCATATTTGAGACATTTTTCAGATTTTTAATCAATTGTCTACTGAATTTTTTTGTCCCTCCTTGGAATGATAGTGTAGATGGGAGTGCGGATATTACTAACATAGCCTAAGCTTACTAAAAAAGACCAAACCTCCACTTACTTCGAGCTAATTTCCTACCTTTTCTCTTCTCATGGGCTTTGTTTGGTCTCCAACTCAGGATATTTGCTCTTGGAGCTTCACAGAAAATGTATTTTCCAGGGTCAAGGCTCCTATCATAACCTGCACACACCTCTGCTGTGAATTTTACTTGGCTTCTTAAATAACTTTGGTGTGCCCTGCTACAAGAACTGCCTGCACTTCTCATTTCTTCTGCATCTCCACTCTCCCCTGGGGCTGCCTAAGGTTTCCCAGAGAAATAGGCATCAAACAGTTCCTTTGCTCTTCCAAACTACTTTATTTTTTTCCCTTGTTCAATGATAAACTAGATACCAGAATGTATTAACTCCTTCATTTTTCTTAATAGGTATTGCTGAAAATGACTTGGGAAACCTTGGACTTTGTTATCAGAGCTGCATGAAATGGCTCAAAGTGACCTGGTCCATTTTGTCCATTCTAATTTTTGTCAGCAGGAATGTTAATACACGCAGTTTGAGGAGGTTAGAGAAAACATTTGATCCTTCTTTCTTATTTATTTGCAAATATTTTGCTATGGTTTTACTGCTTCTATACTTACAAAACATTTTTTGTCCTCTCTCAATTCCTGTAGAGAGATCTCTTAGTCTGTATGGTCTGGATGGTTTGCAGTGGGTGAGTTTTGATCCAGTGTAGTCAGAGCTCTCTATTAAATGATATATTCTGTCCTGCCTTTTTTTTTTTTTTTTTCCTTTTTTTCTCCTTTTTTTTTCCTCACATTTTTGGCCAAGTTTTCAGGTTTTTACTCCGTAAGGCTCCTTCCTCTCTCTCTTAAGTCGTGGGCAACACAGTCTCTTTTTCAGTGTGTCCCAGGCTTCAGAACAGGAAGTGTCTCCCTCTGTTCCCTCTATTCCTTGAATCCTTTCCCTTCCATAGAGGTGGAATCTGGTTACATCTAACTCCAGGTTTAGTGGTATACACATGGAAGCCAAAAATTAGCAAAAACTTATGTAGCTTCATGAGGAAGAAATGTGGTGAGAAGTAACTTCTGAGAAGTTTCCCAGTTCACCTGCTCCTCCTATTTGAACTACTTGGTTGAGATGGAGGGATGAATACAAAGTGTTTAATACATTATCAGTAAGGTCCACCTCAATAAAAGTACTGTAGCTGCTGCAAGAGTGGGGTGGTACTGGCATAAACAGTTTATCTATCTGAACTGATGCCAATAACAAGTAGGTGTGATAAAAGCAGAATTGATAAACTAAGAAAAATTGTGGGTAAATGGGGAAGTGAAGGAAGGAAAAAAAACATGTATACAGCAGTGAAAACAGAGGAGCAGTGCTGAGACCTGTAGGAACTTGTCAATAAGGAAGGAAAGGCAAAGTTATATAACAGTGGAAATTATTTTTCTAAAATCAAAGAAAGTACAAACAGGTGAAGAAATTTAGAGATGCAGTCTGGATGAGACGAAAAGGTCAGTGAGTGATGCTGGAGGACAGGAGAGCTGTCACTAGTCTGCCTCTAGAAAACTGGAACAGATAGAAAGCAAAAAGGCAAAGAGGAGCTCCTTTGTATAGGATGGTCACCACCTTCAGGAAGGGCGTGATATTTGATTCAGAAATGTAAAATTATGTTGAGTGCATAAGACATTGAAATAAATACACAAATCACATAAAACCACAAAATCTGAGGAAATGTATTTATATATTTTAATTAAAAATATTCATTGTATGTGCATCTGGAAAGGACAGCTAATGTGAAGAGACATGCCATGTTAAAGTTTTATTCATTTGTTTTTTGTTTTTTAATGAGAGTACTTTAAATCGAAAGTCAGCTATGGAATGAAATATAGTGTCTCTTCAATTTTTCATTTGAAATACCTATCAGACATTTCATCTACCATACCATGTACTTCATATAGAGACTCAAAATTACCATCTGTTAAATCAAATGGAAAAGCCAGTGAATCAAGTATTATTACCTAGAAAATCAAATCAATATTAAATCAAATACATTCAGAAGCTATCTTATCTGCTTTTAAGCTCCATTTTTGTTCAAATATCAAGCTTTTAATACCCAAAGATACATGTGTGCATTTGTTTACACATGTGCCTATGCTAAAATATTACCACTCATTTATTTATTATTTATTTTATTAACACTTATTTATTATTAGCACTCGTTTAAGGTTCAGAAACAGGTACATACCAGAACATTATCCTAACTTTTTGCCTGTTCTATATTTCTGCATTTGAAACTTTTTTTCATGACTTTTTTTTTTGGTTTCAGAGATAATAACATGCAGATGCTTGATTTTTCAGATCAAAACTTTACTTATATCTAGAAGATAGTTTTAAATTGTATTGGCACCTCCATGTAAAGCTGTTGTCTGAGAGAGGCTTTTTTTTTTTAAGAGGGCATAACTGATTAAATATGCTGTTATTCCTACTGAGCTCTAAAACTTTCTGAAATGACTATAGGACTAAAACCACACTTTTCTCTGCTGAAATGTAGTAAAAATACCTGAATTAGATGCAACTCTGTTACAATGAGCAGCACTGTTGGACTGAGCTCCACCATCATCAGGTGGTTCTAATGAGGCAGCCAACGTGCTTGTCTGCACAGAAAGCTGCATTGAAGCTGCTACACTTGTTTACACGTATCCTTCTACGTTAGCTCTGATCTCTGCACATTTTTTGCATTCCGGTGCATACGGTTCACATATCCTAAATGCCTTCTCATTATTGTACACTGAAATAAGGAATAATAGTTTGGTTAATACAGGGAGACTGATGACATATGTTATTAAAGTAAGGGCAACATGTCTCCAAGGAATTATTTTATATTCCTTACTAGGTATTGGATATCTCAAGAATCTTTGTGAAATAGAGTATAGCTACAATTTATCTGACCCTGCCTTTACCTCTCGCAGGCTGTATGTATCCACACTGTGCACAACGGTGCCACAACAGCGTGACCGCTGCCTGCGGACTGAGACCAGGACTCCTGTAGGGAAAAACAGAGGATATGAGCATGGCATAAACAGCCTTTGGGGGTTGAATCAAGGCTGCAGTATTAGCTAGTTTAAGGTGATAGATTTTGCAGCCTTAGTACTTTAATTTTGACTTGTGTGTGTGTGTGTTTGTTCTAAAGTTGTTCAGGTGCTCTGATTTTATTGTAACAAAGTCCATGTCTTTTAAACGAGTATAAGATGTAAGATGCATACACATGCACTCAGGAGAGTGGGTCAGTACGAGGAGTTAGAGATGGTGGGAATGTTGCAAATTAAAATCTGTTCTGCAGTCAGGATTCAATGTAGTTTTTCAAAAATGAAGGGCAACAGAGGAAGATCCTTCCTTAATATGGTGGGCTGATAGAGTAAGTGTTTTTATTGTCTACTGGAATGAAGAAGGTGCTAGAATAAATTAAGTAAACTGGTCCTTTGGACTGGGGTGCAAAGGCAAGACACTTTTTTCCTCACTAGAATTAATCTTTAGGAGCAAATGTGACTCTGCAAAATGAATATGATATTGTTACCCATCTTCACCTCTAACATTACTTTTTTGGTGAAATGATATGTAGTTGGAAGAAATTCATGTGGAATAATTGGGGCATATGCCCAAAAGGATATATTTATTCTAAGCCATACTGAAATCAGAATTCTACCTGTAGACAGTAGAAAAGTCATTAGTTAATGGAAAGGAATTCCACTGATGTCTAGGATTCAGTCAGTTTTTGATCAGTTTTTAAAAACTGGGAATTTTATTACCTTCTTTTGGTGTGTGTGTGTGATAGACCTTTGGGAGCAAGTGTCCCAGCTATGTATATATGTATTTATATATATGTACCTACATAAAGAGCAAAGAAGTCTTATCAATTTCTTATTTGCTTTTCCTTCTGAGCAAAAGATTGAATAGGCCCGATAAATTAAAATAAACTTGACTGGATACCATTGCTGCTACTTCTAAACTAACAAATGAGAGATCTGCTACAATAGCATCCCTTCTGATACAGTCTAATTTAAATTAATTGCCTGTCTGTGAGTCCAGATCAAAAATAAAGAATCAGACTAAGCCCATAGCATTAATATTGTACCCAACTATTTAAACCTGGAAATTTTTCTTCCAGAACTCTGCTTCTAAATACAATTTCTATAAAGATCTCTGTAGGTCATATTTTCTCACATATTTATGCCAAATGGGGAGTAGATTTATGGAACATATTTATACCAAAGCAATTTATAAGGCTTTGTACTGTCTTAGCTATACTGTGTGAACAGAATCTCAGTGTAATGAAGTCCTTGGTTGGGATTATGATATTAACAGCCCAATGTTGTTGATTAGGGAATGCTTTCAGTAGTGATATTGTTCTCTCAGTTACAGATTTGATTTAATAGGTAAGGGATCTCAATAAGCTAGCTGTGACTTTGATGCAGTGCACAGGATCTCTAATTTGATAGATCATTAATCTGTTAGGTTTAACTAAGTAACAAATTGCAGCTTTCGTCAGACCCAGAAATACAATGAGGCAGAGTCAAAACTCTCCCTACCTAATGTGCCTTTGTAATTACATTGCTGAGGTGTTCCAAGCATCTCTGTTGTGACTCATGTCTTAAAGTGCCACCTTTAAAAGCAGGTGTTTAATTCTAGGCATGACTACACAAGATTTGCTAGACAGCGATTCTGTCTTGGAAAGTAATGTTTTCACAAGCAGCCCAGTACGTCTAGGAATTTCAATAAATGCACCTTGCTGAAAAGGTGATCCTAATTCTAGATATACCTCTAGCTTTCTAAATTTATCTGGCCCTATGCAGGAAGGCAGAACTCCAATTCGAGAGCGATGTGTTTTGGTATAGCTTCACTTGATAAAATGGTCTATTGTTTCAATATATAATTAAGTGCTGCATGATGTGCTGGCTATGTCTGTATTTCCACAATTTTAATAGTTTTTACTAGATTAGGTAGGTGCATTTGTGGCCATTTGTTTAATATAGCCTTCGATTTCTTTGACCGTAGTAGTTCTTACTTGCATGCACAACTGAGCATTTAGAAGTGGATATTTCTAAATATCAGTCAATTATTTTGAAGCTGTCCAAGGTCGATTGCAGTGGGGACCTATTCCAATATTGCCACTCGAATTTTCATGGTATTGACACATTGTGGAAACATGACACAGTAAAAAGATTTGACAAGTTCCAGAGATTTGAACTCAAAGAGCATCCAGAGCTTTTCAAAAACCTTCCAGTCAAAATTGCTCTAGCAAGAGTCTGAAAATTGAAAGTATTTGTGTTTTCATGAAAAGGTGACAGGGTGACAAAGGAATTTTCTAAATATTGATGACAGTGATGAATGAGGGACAAATCGAAAATCACTTTTATATGATTATTTATTAGCAAGCCAAAATGACAGTGTTTATACAGTGAAGGATCAGTGTGGTTATGGTTCTGAACAACTCCCTTTTTAATATGTCTTTTTCATTGTGACCTAATGTGGTATTGTCTAGAAATGGGATTAGGATAGGGAACATAAGTCATGCTAAATATTGGCTACGTGTATCTGCATTTGGAGAGGTCTAAATGTTTCACAGTAAGACAATGCACAGTACACCTAAATAACAAATTCAAGCTAAAAAAGGTAAGTATGGAGAAAATTAAATTCACATGAGAAAAATGAATATCTCACAAGGAATTCAGGTGAATTATTCACATGAATATCTCACAAGGAATTCAGGTGGAAGACCTGTTCTTTACTACTAACTTGACTCTAACTGGACCTGAAAGTACATTTTTGAATACACTTATCTTAGTGAAGGGATGTGAGTATATCCTGCTATGATAGGAGAGACTTGCTAAAAACAATCAAGTACCATACTGAGATCCAAGAAGGAAGTTGGAAAGGGGAGAGAGAATGATTTGATTTCCAGATGAAACAGTGCAAGACATTTAGAAATGTAAATTCTGCTAGGGGAAATGCATCCCTGGACCAAGAGCTTGTACAAGCCCTAGGCACCCTTCAGGACTGCTTAAACCCTCTGTGAAGACTAATTATCTGCAGAGTATGAATTCTCAATTCCAGATAAATATGCTTTTCACAAGCAGTCTACAGAACAATAATTATTTATTGGACATGTCTGTGAATAATTTCAACTACAGGGTGAGCTCAGTCATGTTAGAGTCTGTTTATATACAGTTTACAAATGGATGGGGAATAAAGAATGAAGCTCAAGAAATACTTGTTGAGAAAAATGCTTTTTCTAGTTGTGGAATGTCTCATGCTTCATGAAAGTGGAAATAAGCATCTGCACTTTATCTTTGGGGAACACATTATCTCTACAAGTTCTCAGGCATAGGTAAGGCCAAGATAAATCTTTTACTATTTTTTTTTCAATTGGACATGTTGAGAAAGGAAATCCTCTCTGCTTTGGGGAGACTCTCAGCAGAGTAGGATTTACTGCATGTGCAGCATGAATACAGGGACAGGTTTCTCATTCAAGGTTCCATTATGGGAAGACTAGCGAGAGTTGCACTACAAAAAATCCAAAATTATTTCTAAAACAATGGATGATGTAAGGATATTTCCTTTCTCACTAACAGGGTGAAGTAAGCCTCTGTATTTCTCTGGTAATGTTAGGGATGTCAGGATGCACATGCACTCATAAGTAATTGTGAAAGTTTAGTAGATGTCAGGATGTATGCATAGTTGTCTATGGACACACACCTTCATAACAGGCATAAGATCAACATACTCCTTCTCAGACTGAATGCAGAACAACTGGGCAACTCATTCCTTAAAAAAAAAAGAAAGAAAGAAAAAAGAAAAACAGGCTTGAAAGCACTGGTACTTCTACTTTTAGGTACTTATCCTAATTTCTAGCCATAATTAATTCATGGGTAGTTTATATTCATTGTTCTTGTGCCAGTATTTTATTATTGCTTAAATAATTCCTCTCTTTCTTCATGTTTATATGCTCATGTACATTTATAGGGGAACAGTCATATCCACTCTCAGCCATTGTTCTGAGAAGCTGAACAAGCCAAGTTCTCTGCTTGTAAAATAAATTATCATTTATATTACCCAAGTACACTGTTTACACTGAGGTTACTTTTGCTCTGCTCTGCACTTTAATTAGTCTTTGACTTTCTTGTTTGTTAGGAGCAAACAAGAAAAACAGAATAAAAAAAAAATCACAGGACAAAGCAGGCCTGGGACCCACAACAACGTATATACAAATGACAACTACATAAATGTGTGCTTAAGCTGATACACTTATATGGCAAGAGTGCATTTAGGATGGGATCTTTTCATGCATCCTACTGCTGTGGATGTTAGAAAGTGACATTTTCAAATTCATACCAGGAACAGCCAACTTAGGAAAATAGTTCATTTTAAAAGCTAAACTGAATAAGATGCATCTTCTGTGTAAATTCAGCAGGAAAAAAATCTGAATTTTCTAACTGGAGAGACTTACTTGCTAGAGGTACAAAATCACTTCCTCACTATGTATTAAGTTTGCATTGACATACTGCTGGATAAAAGGTAAGATTTTTCCTTCTGGTGAATATTCCAAGACCCACATGCAACTTTTCTCTCAAATGGAGAAATGATCATGATAACAAGCCTAATATAGATAAAAATATTTATCAGAATTGTCTTCCATTTGGAATTTGCTCAGATGATGACAAAGCACTTTCTAAAACTAGTTACACTTGGGAAATCAAGCTTCATCCCCTGTAGTATAGGCTGTTGTACAAGATGGAGAACTCTAAGTCCCATTGTCTTCTGCTGGCTATTCCTTTCAGTGACACCAGGTCACTGGTGTTGCAGCACCTGCTTTCTTCAGGGTGCCCTTCCATCTTAGGAGAGACAGAGTCCACTGAGGTGTAGCGCTGTTCTTGTGGTAGGTAGAAGAGCTCAGAATTGTGGCTCTGTGAGATCCAGTGGAGGTTATTTTAACAATTAGATATTATTGCTCACTTGTAACAGACTCTGGCATAGTTGTGTTTTGTGTTTTGTGGCACCTTAGTGCAGTGCAATGTAATGCACCATAGATATGGTGACATTTATGTGAGATGTTCTCTGGAGTAAACCTTCCACGGCACTGTATTGTGGATTTATCAGGTCAGTGCCAGTTGAAGCATCCCTGCACAGTGCTGTGTTACGTGATGATGTAGACATTAATTCATTTGCTTATGCAGCTGATCATAGTGGTAGGACTACGATCCTACCAAGAAGAGCATCTCCAGCAGGTCGAGGGAGGTGATCCTGCCCCTCTACTCAGCCCTGGTGAGGCCGCATCTGGAGTACTGTGTCCAGTTCTGGGCTCCACAGTATAAGAGGGATGTGGAGCTGCTGGACAGAGTCCAGCTCAGGGCTACAAGGATGATCAGGAGCCTGGAACATCCGCCCTATGAGGAGAGGCTGAGAGAGCTGGGCCTGTTCAGCCTGGAGAAGAGAAGGCTGAGAGGGGATCTAATCAGTGTCTATAAGTACCTCAAGGGAGGGAGTGTGGAGGATTGTGCCGGCCTCTTTTCAGTGGTGGCCACCGACAGAACTAGAGGTAATGGCCACACACTGAAACACCAAAAGTTCCACAGGAACTTAAGGAAAACATTTTTAACAGTGAGGGTGGTAGAGCACTGGAACAGGCTGCCCAGAGAGGTGGAGTCTCCTTCTCTGGAAATCTTCAAAACCCGCTTGGATGCAGTCCTGTGCCACGTTCTCTAGGTAACCCTGCGTGTGCAGTGGGGGTTGGACTAGATGACCTCTAGAGGTCCCTTCCAACCTTAAGTATTCTATGATTCTATGACTGACAATAATTTTCAGGTAAGTTTTTTGCCGTTGTGTTTAAGTTAAGTTAAAATATAGGCAAAGGAGACATTTGGACTCTACAATGAACTGGCAAATAATTTTTTTCTTGTGTTTGGATGCATATAGTTAGAAGTAATCATGCATCTTCTTCCACTCCCACTTCCCAAATTTCTCAAATACTCAGAATAGCTCAAACTAGAGCTATTTCCAACTAGAAATTCTACTGTTTCATCAGTATATGGTACATAGAATTTTCATACCATCCATTTAAATGTTACCTGTGAAGTGAACTAATAACTAAGAGGTGACAATAAAGTTTAGATAACAGTAAATAATGGTTTAAAAGCCTCACCTTTACATACCAGTTTGAGAGACGCTTCCTTCAATTGCTTTTTGATCTGTGCATGCATATGATTTCCTTGGATTCTCTTACTTTATTTTTCTTTAAGTAAGGCCATATTTAGATTCAAGTATGCAGGATGAAATATGGGGAGGGAACACAGCTTAGTTGGAGATAAGACAGCAGGAAGCTCAGTGCTGCCAGCTGTGTCAGTGCTTCCAAAGTAACCATATTTTAACAGGGATGCTCCTTGAGTACCCTGAGACTTTGAATAAGTAGCAGATTTGGAATATTTTTAAGACAAGAAACTTTGTAGTCCCCAGATGTTAGAACTTTATTTCTTAACCATCCTTATGATTTGCACATTGGGGCCAGCTCTGTAAAAATGAAACTGAAGAGATAGCATAAAATTATATTTTCATTGCAGGGTTTGCCTACTGCTGTTGTGAGGGATGGGATGTAGCAACCCCTACTTGCTAAATGGCAAAGCTCACAGAATAGGTAATTTTCACTGATTTTTTACCCATTTTGTCTTATATTTTAATACCAAATTTTTATACTGTCAAGATCAATTATTTAGTTGACCCCTAAATCTGCTGTATTCAGAGTCAGCTTTTGAATTTAGAGGTGTGTTTTTAATATGGGTTGTTTGGAAGATCTGTTTGGTTAATACGCTGCAGTTTTTATCATCTGTTTAGGCTCTGTCATACCTTTTCTAAGATGCCTATAGCATCCCAGAATACAGCTAATGCTAATGCTTTTAATGGGTGCCATTATTTTATATTGCTGTACTTCATCCCATATTGCCCAAATCTTACCAAAAATACTGTGTAATTTACTTGGCAAACAAAACAGTTATTGTATAAAGTTGTTGTAAATGGCCATCACGCAATATTAGCGAGCTATCCCCAAACATCAATACCTTGTATTTTGTATTAGGCTTCAAAAAGGTCATCAAGTAGAGAAAGTTCTGCCGATTTCCATTTCTTGGCTTGGCGCTCGCAGCCGGGCTGTCAGATCTGGCCTTTAGAGACAGATTTGACCTACTGTAAAACAGACAGTTTGATTGGTGCCTGCATGGAGGAAGCTGCTTGATAGGCGGCAGATCTGCAAGCTTCTAAAAATATTTTTCTCAAGCAACCTTTTATGCAGGATTCTGTGTTCATTTAGTCCGAGCGGTTGCTTCAGCTCAGAAATGCCGCTGGCCCCACTCCCTTCATGTACTCACGCGGTTCTGCTGGCTTTGGCAGTGCCAGTCCTGCACGCCCATATCAGGGAGCTAAAGAACAGATCCTGTGTTTCTAAATGAATGGGTGAGTCGCTGAAGAAAACACTTTGATCCAGGATGGGCACTCGAACAATTTGCTCAGAGTAAGCCAGGTCACAGGGTATAAGCAGCCTTGTGCCGATTCCTCTGCATGTGGTTCAGCCAACAGAGCAATTTATCTGACAGAAACTTGCTTGTGTGCCCATACACAAACTCTGCAAAATAATGGAGTTTGCAGAGTAAGGTGCTGAGGATACCTCTCAGAATCTACTCTGTAATAGTTTTTCTGAATAGCTGTAAATTAGCCTCAACCATTGCCCAGTTTGGGGAGCATGGTACAGTCAGACCCTGCTTTGCAGAAAGTAGTGAGAAAAAGCACCCACTGATAGCTCTCTATCTCTTAAAATAAATGCATCTTTCTTGACATTGCCCTTTTTGCCAAAAAAATAGGCAAATTACCAGAACTGGGTTTGTAGTAAGATGATCATTAATACAGACTTCCCTGGATTTTCCTTTGAAAAATAAAATACATCGCTAGAAATAAGTAAAAATACAACTTGGAAACAGTTAAAGCATTATGCCTTGCTTTGATTTTTGCTGATCCTTATTTCAAAAATAGGTAAGCTGATTAAACATTTTTCTTTTAACTGACAAGAAATCCAATGTTTTTTAAGAAATGCATGTTTTGTAAGGGCAACACTGACAAGTTGTCTCATTGCTGAATATCAAAACAGTTATTTTAAATGCCTGATCTACAAAAGAGTTCTGTTTCTCAATCCAAAACAATAAATAATTCTTTTTAGTATGTGATCTTATTTTCAAGGTGTTTAGCAGTCTGGCATTTAGTGATGGCTACACAGAGAAAGACTATTATATGTCAACAGCAGACCTGTAACTGTCTCTCCCTGTCCTGCTTTTCCCTTTATTCCTCTCATTCCTCTGCATCTCAGATGACCTCATACATCATTATTTTTGTAACATGAAATAGAACATGTCACAATTCTGACCTTAAGAGTGAAATGTGTTCTCATTAAAATTGAAAACAACTAGCCTCTTTTTCTACCTACCTAAATGAGAAGCCACAATTAATTGCTGTTTCCACAACTTTATATGAACTAAAGTTCTGAATGCAACAGAGCTAATCGAGCTTCTTTCTATACTGAATAATTTGGCTGAGTAGGAGGTGATGTCCCTTCCTGTTTGCCATTAATAACACCATTTTGGTTTGTTCTGAATATCTCTCCTTTATTTATCTTTGAGGAGATACTCACATATTTGACTAAATACAGCATGCTGTGCAAACCCTTGGCCACCAGCATGACCACTCTGGCCAGCAGCCTAGCAGGCATTTTGGATGCTTGTAGGAGAAAAAGATATATTCTATTTTTATATGGGAACTGCTTCAGTATTCTATAATATATAATATATAGGCCATGGGGTATGTAAGAACATTATGAGCGTTATTCATAATGTTAGTCTTATTGTTATTTATACTAGAAGCAGATAGGAGGAAAATAAGCACAATCAGCTTATTTTATTAGCTAGTTAGCATCACAAATATTACACCAATAATCACAAATATTACACTAAACCAATGTTTGCTATTTAGAAGAGGTTTTTTTTGAAGAGTCAAGAATTTCACAGATTTCGGCTTAATATTGTTTACTCCAGAGTTCACCTGCACAGTTAAGATGAAATGGATTAAGTTTATCATCTTTTTTAATTATTTGCTTTTTCCTTTTTCTTGCCAGAAGCATCACATGAATGAACAAGTGTCATTCTGGATGAACTTTCATCATATCAGAAAGCCTGATTAGAAAGTAAAGAAGAGTTGGGCTACATATTTTATGAGTTTCCTTTGAAAGAAAGCTTTTTGAACATACTGCTGTCAGTCGGTACTTCTTTGACTCCTTAAAATTTTCCCTCCTTTAGGTCAACCAGTGTGTCTTATTGGTAGGACAAAAAGCACTTATAAGAAAAAAAGTGTTGAAAACAAGGACCGGTTTAATGTATGTTATTTATTTTTTTCCTCTGGAAGACATGTCTGTCTGCATAGATTCTGCATAGATTCTAGTTGTGATCTTGCACTGCTAGATTGTAGCCTGGTTCCCTCAAGTACTGCATCTTTCTGCAGCTCTGGAATTTCAGATCATGTGTCAATCCAAAAAGGGATTGGCAACGACGTATTCGCTCAGCAAGCAAAGCCTTTATTGGCACCTTAAGTGCAATCCTGGAATGATGTTTTGAGCCTAGAATATTTTACTAATAAAGAACGGGCAAAACAGACTTGAAAGCACACTACTAGGCTACTAGAGTTAGGAGATGGAGGTTGGCTGACTTCCCACGAAGGAAAGTTCTGCTGCAGCTTTTCTGTATGACAGTGGGAAATCATTCAGTTTCCTCCATCTCAGTCCTCTACCCAAAAGAACCAGAATAAAAGCAATTTTTGATTCCTTTGGGTTGTTTGTGGCATCTACAAATACTAGCGTAAGAGTGGTCTGTATTTTCATCCTCTCTGTACAGGCAGCTTCTTTCTCAGTTATATCTTCATTTTCAGCTACCTTCAGGTGGCCGCTGTGTAAAATATACTAGGATAAGCTAATGCCTGCAAAGAAATAGGGAGGTAGCCTGACCTGTTAAATCTCTTTTTTTTTTTTTTTTTAATTCTCTTTGTGTGGCATACTCCAAGGAACACTAGTATCAGAGATAGTAGGAATGTCTGTATTTTTCCTTGGGAATGACAGAGCCTCATAGCACAGGTAAATGGGATATTTTCAGTAAGAATTTCATTGAAATATAGGTGAGAATCAATTGTGCTAAAGTACTGAAAAGGAGGTCAAATGCATGCTGTGCTATATTTGCTTTTTAATTTTCACATGATAATTATACTTCTTTCATTCACAACTAGCCAATTGAGAAGTTGTCCTTAGTTATAGATACAAATTTCACATATTTTAGAATCTGTCAACAAGTAGGCGAATTGGTTAGCTTCCAGTGAATATAAAAATCTTTGGAATGAAAACAAGGTTACATCTTAAAATTTTACATCTTAAAGTGCTAGGTGATGCTATGTATCAGAAATGTATTAAATCTTATGCTGCACTGTTTTCTATTAAGCATCCCATTTTCAATATAAAAAACATGGTCAGATATTTTTAGCAGCCTCTCTTGCCCTTCCCCCTGTCTTGTTAGTTGTAAGCATCTTGGTTTGGAAGCTTGGCTGGAGAAAATATCTTCAGCTAGGGACTCCAGTTTTACAAAAAATCAGTGTGTCATGTTTTAGAGGCAACTCCTATGGGTTTGTAAAGAGATCTAACAAATAAAACAGCCCAAATAATACTGAAAACCATAATCTTTGTATGCAGTTTACTGATATTATTGGATTTTCAATGATTTTCTGCCGCTGCCCTGGAGTTGTGATGTATTCTCTCCTGTCACTTTTGCGGAGACAGACTTCTTGACCTGAAGGGTTTCTCAAGCCTGGGGAGCATATTTTACAGCCTCGTATGCAAAAGCTGGTGACTCATAAACATTATCTCACTGAGCTCATTGCAGGGTAAAAAAGAGCAGGAGGGGAAAGAAATCTGAGAGGGGACAGGGAGATAAAAAAGGAAGAACAAAGAAGGATGAGTCATTTTATGCAATTCCAAGAAATCATCTCCTGGGACGTCTTGTTTAGAGTGTGTCTGGAGGAGGCGTTTTGTTGTTGTTTCACATGCATAAAGTGATGGATACCTGCCTTCTTGAAGAAGGGTGTTAAATGCCTTGCAGAGTCTAGTTCCGGAGAGAATAAAGCACTCAGGAGATGGCAAGGACGTGGTAGGAGGCGATTTGTGAGAAAAAAAAAAAGTGCTCTCAAACTGGAGTTTACAGACGTATATTTGCTCTGATGAACGCACTCAGAAGCTGAAGTTTAGCAAGCGCAAAACAAAAACAAGATAAAAATGCTTAAGATAGATAGAAAAATGAGCATTAGTCATAACATGATGAATGTTTGCCAGGGCACTATAGAGGTAGACGGGCTCCCTTAGGAGTTTGTTGAGCTCTTTCACGCTGCCTTGGGACAAAAAAGGAAACATAGCATTAAACTGCTGACATTGGCCCTGCTAAGTGGAAAAGAATGAATCTTTCAGGTAAACAGTATTTTAACAGGGGAGGTACTGGATTATCAACAAACATAGCCATTCACAAACTGACTTCTGTTATATAAAATATACTTTTATTTGCTTTTTGGGAAATGAGAGCAAATAAATCACATTCTTCAGATCCTTTTATTTAACTTGATCCTGTCATAGTGAAGTATGTTCACATCCATCTTTAAAATGCTGTTCTAGAATGAAGTTCAGAAACATTCAGATTTGCAGGAAATCTGTAGTTTTGAAAGACAACTGTAACCAAATGTGTGGTTAATGCTATTTTCTACTTGTATCATGTAGCAGGCACAAGCTGAGATGGGTGGGGGAGGTAGAGTGAAGGGTTTGAATGAGTACATGCTGCGAAGCGGAAATTTTGTAATGTAATATATGTTGGTAATATCATTAACTCTGTGATCTTCTGCCATCAGAGCAGGGAGTGAAAAATGGTTTGCAGCAGCAGCTGAATAGATTTAGAGATGAAGAAGAAACACCAGGCTAAAACTAGCTGCTGTATTATTGATCATCTGGAATTTCTGGCTTTTGATTTGTACAGTTGACTTTTCCCACAGCTTTTTGCTGAGGTTTGCCATCAGGAAAAGCTTTTCTCAGCTTTCTCAGCGGCTATTTCTCTCTAATGATTTCTGCAAAATGCTTTCTAACTAGAAGTGGATACCCTAATTCCAAAATAAAAACATCTATTTTCCAATTGATTCTCTCAGATTTGAAAATGGATTAATTGTATCCTGATAGCAGCAATCTTATTTGCTGTTTTTCCCCTTTTCTTTCCCTGATGGCTCCCCAGATGGAAGTGTCCCACCAGGAGCAGTCAGTCTGATCTGCTTTTGGGCTCCCACTTAATGCAGACTAATGCAGCTCGCCTGGCGAGGTTGGTGGCCTCGGAGTTGCCACAGTAGGAAGGAAGTCAGGAGAAAAGCAGCTTCTCTTACACTGGAAAATATGCACCATCTCCCTTTGTTTTTCAGCAGGACTTCAGGCGATAAGGCTTTCAAAAAATATACACTGCATTGGCAGAAAAATGAACTAACTGTTTGTGTGATTCTGCTAATCTAGCTCCCCATAATTCAATACACCAATCAGACTGGACCCTTTCAAAACAGTACCTATGTGTAAAGTGATGCATTAAGTTCCCTTTTTACTTACAAAATTAGAGCGTTTTAAAAGGCTCGTTCACCAATATCTTTTCTCTGTTCCCTTGCAGTAATTTTAAAAATAACGAAACCCAAAGTCCCAAGCCTGCTCCTGTTTAAAATATTGCTGGTGGTCATCAGTTAGTTCTTCAGGGGGCTTATTCATTAAAATATTTTAATAGAGTCCTAAATAATTATTTTTCAAGAGTGTCTGAAGGGCACTAGAGATCTGTAGCAAACAATAGATTAACTCAGAAAGAATTTAACATAATGTCACACAGTGCAATAAATGGTCTGAGTTACACTGACTGTAATTACCATTTAAGAAAGAAAGCTGGGATTTGAATATACTTCTAAAGGGTCAAGTTTCCTTCCTAGAAATAGATCAAGCCTGAGGAATAGAAAGGTTCTTCCTCTCTTTATTTATTTATTTATTTTTTCCCAAAATTAAAAATGATACCACAAACTGTTTTATTCATAAATGTGTTGTCAAGATGTCCAGTGTTTCTGACCTTTCTGTCCCATGTTAGAAGATCAGGGCCCCACTGTGAACCCTGTGCTCTCCTGCTGAGGAAGGCCCAGACATCCTCCTGTGACTGCTGCTTCTCCCCCTCTCCTAAACCATAGGACAGGCTGCGCTCCTGGGGAGGAAGAGGTTGGTTGGCTTCAGTATCACAAGAGCATCGAAATTACACACACAAAAAAGAAAACTATCCACAGTGTTACAGATACCCACTAATTATAACAAGAATAGACCACAGATGTTTTCTCATTGTGCATGGCAGCTCGCAGTGCAAGGGTACTCTTCGGTTTTAATGGTAGCTCTTTGGGCTGTGCTGAATTGCTCTCTGTATAGAAATGCTGAGAGTCATACTAAAATATACATCCTCAATTTTGCTTTACTAACCCCTTAAGATGACGAACAAATAATGTCTGTTGTTTCTTGAAAATACTGTATTAATAGCAAAATGTGGCCACATCAGCCAGAATTGAGTGATTATAATGTTTGCTACCAGTGTGAAATCAGCTAAGTTTTATGATAAGGTTCAAGTCTATAATTCCTGAGCCCTAGTAGCAGGCACAGTTTAAAGGCATTATTTATTCTGTTTGCATCTGTGACAAGCAGACAGTCATGGGGATGGTACCGGTTCACCAAAACTCTAAATGTCTCCATGTGTATATTAGAAAAAGAACAAATTCACATTTTCAACCAGCAGCTTTCTAGGCATACATGTTAGGATTTTACTCCAAAAATCATGCAGGAAGTATCTCATCTGCCTTTTTTTTTTTTTAATAGCACATATCTAGCCATGTTGACCATGTGTGAACTTCCTCAACAGAACATCAGAGCATCATTAGTTTGCATTGTGTCAATGTGCAGTCTTCTTCCCTTGTAGATAAACTGAAATAAAAGTGGAGCATATCATAATAGGATCAATATCATCCGTCTCAGTAGAAAAAATATGCCTGTGATCTCATTGTAGTGCCATTAAAAATAGTAGTTAGCACTGGAAGTTCTGGGAACAGTAGTGGGCCTAATATGGAAGTGTTTATGCCATATGTGAAAGAAAAGCTTCAAAGGTAGTTTTAAACAGGGTGGAATAGGAAAATGTGAAAGTTGCATGTCATTCAATTCTGAAAAATAACCTGAACAGATGTCAAAATTATTAAGAAGCAGTATGACAACCCTTGGATGCCAACACTTGGAAATAAAATAAGGAGCTTTTTAAATAAATGGAATGAAGCTGAACTCTGTGTGTGTTTTCTGAAAGGGAAAACAAAAGTCTGCCTATGATAACTGGCTTAATCACTTGCTTCCAGGAGTCAGAAATATCAGCTAGGTTTGCCAAATTATAGAGAGCTGGAAAATTTCAACTTGTAACTCTGGTGATCCCTGGTATTTTATTTTCCTTTAAGGAGATTTGTCTTAGATACGTTCCCCAGCAGTGCTTTATAAAAAGAATGAACTTTTCAAAAGGCACATATAGACTGAATTGTGATGTTAGACATAAGCCTGAACAAAGGCTAGACACTTCTTTAGCTTGAGGGTAACTACACCTCATACTTAGTCCTCATGTCTCTCTCCTCTCTTTCTGCTCAGGATAGCAAAATTCCTCCTGATCTCTTAGCAGTAGCAAACAATGCTGTGTCTCACTCCCAGCTTCCCTGACCAGTTGTCAGAGGGAAGGTTTATTGGTTTGTCCCTTGATGTCCCCCTTTCTGTGCGTATAAGGTGCGTTGGTTGTGCAGGATGGAGTGGGGACACATGAGCACGGGCAAAGAGCTTCACTGGCTGTGGTGGAGCTGATCAAGGTCTGTAAAAAAACAGCTCTTGTGCTTTATTAGTATTGGGTTAAGACATCCTTAACCCTAGATAGGTTATGTAAGTTCACTTGCAATCTTATGCAGAATGTTGATGGAAAAACTGCATAAATAATTTAATAATAATACTTATTTTTCTATTCAAAAATCTTTTTTTTTGATCTGTGAAGCACTTTATAACCGTTTCTCAGCTTCACGGATATCGTGTTGTAAGCAGATCTTTGTCCTAAGCCGAAGAAAAAGGAGGAATAAGCACATCAGTTCTTGTGTCCTCTGTTTGGATCTAAACTTCTCCTTTGTGACAAAATAACAGACCAGTCAAACAGATTTGCTTTTAGTGCTGCTGTTCATTCTGTTCGTCTTCATAGCAAAACCAGTCTTTTTTTTTTTTCTTTCTATCAGCTATCCTATTTTTAATTGTCTCTTTGGTGCAAGCAGATCTTCACTGATTGATAAAATTGTATTTTTTCCATGAAGATAATTGATTTTAGCCATTTATTTCCTAAGCAAAAAAAAAAAAAAGTTAAAACTTTTCATAAATTATTTTATTAATTCCTACCAAAACTTAATTAAGACCAACATTACTTGTTTCAAACATCTCATAGCTGTAACACTTCCTTTATGAATTTAATATAATTACAATATTTACTGTCTTTCATCACTGATGTCAGTCATCAGCTTCCAGAAACCTACAAGTTCAACTCAGTTTGACATTTGAAAGCTATATCCAGAAATTGCATATCAAAGCTTCTATAAAAAGAAAAGGGAAATAATATATGGTAAAAAGATATTCAGCATGAGAAATCTGTCAAAAGAACAAAATTTTGTAATATATTTTTTCACTCATCTCAAGCATCTATCAATTCCTCTGTGCCTTCCTGTAGGCTTGGTTCTGCCAATGTTACTTGATTCGGGTCTTGCTAGTAAAGTTAATAATCTATATTAACTTTAGGGAGGATTCAGTACATCTACTGAACAGAAATGACTGCAGATACTATGCAAATAGCTTAAGTTTCTTTGTTACTAAATCCCAGAGGGACTGGTTATTAAAAGGCACAAGATGACACCTTGCTAATATTTGAGCTCATGTCCAGCCAGTTTAAAACATAGAGGGAGGACTTTGTGTCTGTCAGTCTGCACTCATAGGGACCTATCCCATGGTAGTTGTCTCACCAAGGAAAGAAGAGGCAAATTCCTAACTTGGGTTTCAGATCTTTAGGGACTGGATTGGTAGAACAGTGTGAAATAGGACAAGACCAGGTACTTACGAATACAGCTGTGCATGCGCTGTGCATTCAGCACTGTGTTGACGTTTCTTATGAACTTATGGGGCAGCCTATAGCTTTTATAGGAGCCTGTATGTCAGTCTGTGCCTGATGGTTATATTCCTTTCCCCCTCCTTAAGGTCATTCAGCTCTCAGAATTATGGTGAGCACTTAGACCAAGACCTCACAGCTACCAGGAGAAGATTAAAGGGCTTCATAGAAATTACAGAAATTTCTTCCTCCTTCCCTAGATAAAAGACAGAGAGAGAGAGAAAAAAAAAATGTGTCATGTAACCAGTGTCATCCTGGAAGGGATCCAAAGGCTAATGTGGTAAATATGGCACAAGAAGCAATTTCAGAACAATCCCACAATTTCTTATTCCTTTTATCTTTCGTTTTAAAAAGAATATGTTACAGGAAAGCCGAGATCTTCCTTCATATCAAAATTATGTGACAATAAGAAAAATCTAGGGTGCATTCATGTCTGGCAAATTTAACAGTGTCTGTGTGCATATTATAAAAGTTAAAATACAATTTCACACATAAATTTGGATTAGAGATAGCAGATCAGGTATGTGACCTGGATAGGAAAGGCAACATTCAATATTTGGCAGTGATTAACATTAGGAAGAAGAATTTGTTGCATTTGGATGGAAAGGATTACATGCAGATAAAGGGGGTAGGTCGTGAAAAGGAAACTGAAAAGGTTGGAGGAATCTGTGTACAGGCCAGAGAGTGTGCATGTGCATACATAGAAAAGACAAGATAAGAAGAAGAGCTAAGCTGCACATCGCAAGTGCCTAAAGTCAATTCCTGTCAAACCAGCTTCTCAAATAGAAGGAAAATGTTCAAGCAGATTTAGTCTCCCTAAGCACCAATAGGACCCACAAAATAAAGCAGCAAAGGCATTTTAATCACCGGTGGATTGTCACAATTTTGGGTTTGAGTCTGTCCCCCTCCCAAATGTATACATCAAGCTGTTTCGACTTGTTGTCATCCAGATGTCAAGACAGATATTTCAGAACATCCGAATCAAAATGTTAATTTGGACAGAAATCCTTACTTCACTGTGAAGAGGCTACAGGGAAAACAAGGGGCTGTAAGCCTGCTCCTGCAAGCTGGGCTTAAATCTGGGACAGGATGGTGGTGGTATCTCATGGCCAGCACAGTAACCAGGTATCCAGGAGCCTTAATTGTCTTCTCTCCTTCGCTGCTCTTGCTAGATAGGTGATAAATCTTTCTATCTCCTGTGCCTCAGTGTCCCTATCTGCACATGGATATTAAAAATAATATGTGAGTGAGAGGAGGAGAGGAAAGAAATGCTATAACAGGAAAAAAAAGATATGACGGTTTCAGCTGCTTTGAAAAGTATTTGGACAGCCCTAGTGACCTAGGTATGGTAATGATGAGGATAATGATGAAAGCAGTGCAATCATCGAAGTTCTGTCCAAATGTGAAAGAGACACTTTTCAAAGCAACATTACCAATATTTCTAATAGGAAAAAAGCACCAGAAGAATAATCATGCCATTTTTAAAGTGAGGTCATATGACATGATGAAGTAATATATGCCACTAGCTTTGAAATACAGCCTGCAAAAGTTGACATGGCTTTCATTTGGAAATTTTCTTTGCAGAACAAAAAGTGTGTGAATTTTGTTCCCCTCTTCCCCTTTGCCCCTAAAAGTCAGACTTTATGAAGTCCTAATAGTAAGCTGAGCACTGATGAAAAGTGCTGATCAGCTGAGTGTTGATCTTTCATGTGGAAAAAATGTGACCTTGTGCTTATTACTGTCAGTGTTGGTGGTGCTTAATTCTAAAATTAGCATTGGACAATCTCCTGATTGGTGATTGTGATTGATTCAGTGCAGTATCATACTTTGCATTTAATCTGTGTTGAAAAAAAAAAAAAAAAAAGACACTGCTTGGTTTTGGGATGTTGGGTCATAATCAAATTAAAAAAATTGTCTCTGATCCAAATTCAAAAAATCTCAATGCTGGATCGTTTCCAGAGATTGGAATTGGAAAACAAGAGTTATTCATCTTCATTGGACTTATGGTTCTGTCTTGAACGCACACTCAAAACCAATGGTGACATAGAGGTATATGAACAAAGAGTTATATTTACATTAGCAAGAGTGAATTTAAGAAAGTAGAAATGGAAAGCAACACAGAAAAGAGGCAGATGTTCCAAATTATTTGTTTGATAACAGCTGAGTGTGTGGAAATGGTGCTAGTCAGAACCATGCATACAAAACACCATAATCATTTTTCCTTATCTAACCCTAGGTTCCTGAGTACATTCTAGCTGTAACATTTTGGTGGACTCAATGCTGTATTTCTGTGGTCATGTCTGAATTGTGCAGCAGAGTTGCCTACCAGTCTGCTGTGACTGGCAAAGCACAGGTCTTGTTACTGTGTGGAAGGCACAGTGCTAATGTGACTATGCCGCTTTTGTGTCTGAGAGCATCTCCGTCTGGCATTGCTCTTAGCCATGTGGATGTAGCATTCAGTATTGGTGCTAGGACAAGAATATCTTTGTAAAAATGCATCCAGAACATGTATGTTTCTTCCAGGTGTGGAGAGAGTGTTGTGCTTTATACTTCTTCTATAGCTTTTAAAATGCATTGGTTGGGTTATTGCAGCATTATCTTCAATTAATTTAGAAGGTGATGAATTTACTGCCAGTTGTGTATGAATATCTCTGTCACTGTGATGAATTGAACTCCAAAATCTTTATGTTTAAGTGCTTGTCCAATTTTTTTTTTTGTGTATGTGTAAGAAGCAGAAGAAACAGGACTCTCTGCCTTGGCCAGCTGACCTAAGAAAGCCCGCTGACATGCCCATAAGAAAACCTACATCTAGCCAAAATTAGGGCCTGACCTTTAAACATCATCACTTCATCTCCCAAATTCAGAGAATTTTTGCTAAGCAGAGGCAGGAGGGTTGCCAGGGTAGCTAATATCCCACGTGCCTGTGCCACTCTTCTGATTCAGGTACCGCAAGGGTGAGGGAGACCCTGCACCCCTTGGAGATAGGGGTTTTGTACTCTCTCTCGTGTTGTTTGCCATTCTGGCATGAATTTCCCCTCTTTGTACTTCCCTTTTGGCACAATCCCTGGTGCAGGGCTAAGCTAAATGCCACAGCATAGCCCTTGGTAATCTACCAATTAAAAAGGGAATCTAAATATTGTGATGGTGTGAATGCTAAGCAGTAATGCACCTAATAAAATGTTTGCTGGTGGAGCTCTCTGATTTGCTGGGAAATGTCATGACCCATATTATTCAGTGTATATTAAACAAGCTGTCAGCTAAGAATATTTGTGAAAAGTAATATGGATGAAAAATTCACTTTGGATATTTTGTGTCTGCAGCATTTAATGTCCGTTCACTGTATGTACTAGAGCCAGCCTAAACTGAGTGCACTTACTAAAAGGACTGTGTCCTGCTGTCAGTTAACATACCCATATATTGTCACCTAATAGCATGTCATGAATACAAATTGTCCCGTAATTCAAAGCATTGTACTGCATAGCAAGCTCATAGTTTCCAAGTTCTGAAATATGCCATAAAAATCATAGAATCATAGAATGCTTAAGGTTGGAAGGGACCTCTAGAGGTCATCTAGTCCAACCCCCCTGCACACGCAGGGTCACCTAGAGCACGTGGCACAGGACTGCATCCAAGCGGGTTTTGAAGATTTCCAGAGAAGGAGACTCCACAAACTCTCCTGGCAACCTGTTCCAGTGCTCTGTCACCCTCACTGTTAAAAAACTTTTCCTTAAGTTCCTGTCGGACTTTTGGTGTTTCAGTTTGTGGCCATTACCTCTAGTTCTGTCGGTGGCCACCACGGAAAAGAGGCTGGCCCCATCCTCTTCACTCCCACCCTTGAGGAATTTATAGACACTGATTAGATCCCCTCTCAGCCTTCTCTTCTCCAGGCTGAACAGGCCCAGCTCCCTCAGCCTCTCCTCATAGGGCAGATGTTCCAGGCCCTTGATCATCCTTGTAGCCCTGCGCTGTACTCCAATAGATCCACGTCCCTCTGGTACTAGGAAGTCCAGAACTGGACACAGTACTCCAGATGTCGCCTCACCAGGCCTGAGTAGAGAGGCAGGATCACCTCCCTCAAACTGCTGGAGACACTCTTCTTAAACACACCCCAGGATTCCATTGGCCTTCCTGGCCACGAGGGCACACTGCTGCCTCATGTCCACTTGTCATCTACCATGACACCCAGGTCCCTGCAGAGCTGCTCTCCAGAAGGTCAGTCCCCAGCCTGTACTGGTGGCTGGGGTTATTCCTCCCCAGGTGCAGATCCTTGCACTTGGCCTTGTTGAATTTCATGAGGTTTTTCCACTGCCCAGTTGTCCAGTCTGTCCAGGTCCCTCTGGATGGCAGCGCAGCCCTCTGGGGTATCAGCTACTCCTCCCAGTTTTGTATCATCAGCAAACTTGCTGAGGGAGCACTCTGTGCCTTCATCTAGGTCATTGATGAATAAATTGAACAGGACTGGACCAAGGACTGACCCCTGGAGGACCCTGCTAGCTACAGGCCTCCAACTAGACTCGGCACCGCTGATCACCACCCTCTGAGCTCTGCTGTCCAGCCAATTCTTAATCCACCTCACTGTCCACTCATCTATCCCACACTTCCAGAGCTTGCCCAGGAGGATGTTGTGAGGGACGGTGTCAAAAGCCTTGGTGAAGTTGAGATAGATGACATCCACCGCTCTCCCCTCATCTATCCAGCCGGTCATTTCATCATAGAAGGCTATCAGATTAGTCAAGCATGATTTCCCCTTGGTGAATCCATGCTGACTACTCTTGAGCACCTTCTTGTCCTCCATGTGCCTGGAGACAATGGCCAGTATGAGCCGTTCCATGACTTTTCCGGGGACGGAGGTGAGGCTGACTGGCCTGTAGTTGCCTGGGTCCTGCTTCTTGTCTTTTTTGAAGACTGGCATGACATTGGCCTTGGTCCATTCTTCCAGCACCTCCCCCATTCTCCAGGATCTTTCAAAGATGATGGAGAGCAGCTTAGCTATGACCTCTGCCAGCTCACGCAGCATACACCATAAAAAAAACCACACCGTAAACTGTCCATAAATAACCAACACCTTTAAATGATGAATTTCTGAGATTCAAAATGAACCATCTGTGGGGCAGAATAAATGGAAACTTTCCATACCCTGTTCCCTCCTCAGCTAAATTAGGGCGGGGGGAAGACTGTGAGGTTTTGGCAAACCTCACTAGTTTGGCAAACTATCAAACCTTTTACCTGCAGGCACCTAGTCCAAATTCAATTTCGGTACCAGTCAGGGAAAGCAATTATCTGACAGCTGTTCTGTGACCTACAAAGGAGAAATTAGCTAATAAGCACAGTCCATTTCCCTCCCAGTGGACAGGTACCACCAGCTTATCCAGAATGAGTCAGTGCCCTCACGGGTGGTTCCTGTGTGGGCCAAGGACATACAGGCTGAGCAAACTGAGCTCTCCTCGAGGTGTAGACATCACAAATGAGGGTGTTAGAAGAACAGAGGAGAAAATGTGTACTTCTGTCGAGGAAGTGGGAGTTTTCTTGAGTCTTAAATGTTTTTTCCCTATATACAGGGAGACATGCATGGCTGAGGTCTGCCTGCTGCCCTGCTGGGAGTGGTGGGGCACGAGAACTGCCACAAGAGTGGTGGCAGGAGCAGAAAGGCCATCTTGTCTTCACTGCGGCCTTGAGGCCATCTCACCTTGGCCCTTGCTTGTGGTCACGGGCACCCCTGCCTATTGTGTGATGGGAGCAATGCCCATGGGATCTTATGTCCTTTTTGCCTTCCCAACTTGAACTAGGAGGTGGGCCTTGAAACCTCAGGCTAGTGTTTGGAAAGGGAGGTGGTGTTTTAGGTAAGGCAGCCAGCCCCTCATTTGGGAGCTGTGAAATCAGACTGTAGCCCTATAACATCCTTCCTGCAACATCTCTGAGTGATCGCTTAATATTCTTTAGCCTCAGTTGTCTGTCTTTGGCTTTTGATAGCGATAGTTTCCTTTTCCCATCCTCCCTCAATTCTGACTGTAAATTCTCAGCACAGAAGTTACTTATCCCGCTTTTCTCTTACTTTTCCTTGTGGTGGAGGACAGTGTTGCTAACTACGTTAAATAAGTCTTATCAGTCCCCATCTTTATATCATTGTTTTCTCTTCTTGGCTTTATAATGATTCACTAGAACTTAATATTTTCATGTTTCTTTAATTCATAGTGTTTGCAAGTACAGAAGGTGCTTGTGTTGACTTGATGTGAAATTAGTAGACAGTTGATAGTTTTATTCCTCAGTGTTTCTCCCCACCGAATATATCTCAGTTTCTATTTCATCTCTTCCTGGAGCCACTCAAAGGCATCATTACTGATACTGAGCTCCTGATACTGTCTTTGATCATGTGAATTAGACTTAAATATTTTTTCAGTGAACAGGCAGACGTTACTTCATATCTAATAAAATAAGTGCTGGTCTGACATTTAAATGTCATTTTGACACACTCCTGACCTATACGTCTTTCTTTGTTCTCATGAAAAGCTTCAAGGCTGATGTCATATTTAAAAGTATTTAAATCAATCTAAAAGGAAAAAAAAAGAAGAATAATTATATGGCACATTCTAGGGACAACCATTTTTTATAATCATAGAGAAGCTGTGATTCTTGTTTGTCATAAATATTTAATACAGATTATAGAATATATCTTAGCAGATATGAAATTCACTCGAACTTTCTGAGCTCACAGTTTGCTTCTGATGAAAGGAAAAATAAGAAAGGAAAATAAAATAAAAGAGACAAACCCAGCAATGAACTTCTGTAGTGCTACAGATAATCTTTGAGTAGAAAAAATATTCCATTTTCTCTTTTAATGTCAGAAGTAGTGAAAGCAAGAACAGAAACAGGAGCTGCTTCAGGTAGAATAGTAGATTTGTAAATCTGGGAGCAAAGGGATGGACATGACAGCAAGTTCCACATCCAGTGAAATTTTTGAGAGCTCCTTTTGACCTCAGTAGAATCAGTTCATCTTAGGACAAATCAGTGACTACAGGTGGGAGACCGAGCAAGTCTGCAAGTAACAGGGGAAGGATGACTAAGATCTCATGTCTGTATGTATCCAGAGATACAACTAGGCTGGAATCAGAAATAGGGTCCTCACATTTTTACCAAGGGAAGGAGGGAAACTTTAGAAAACAGAAAACAAGCAAAGGGAGAATTTAGAAAAAGGAAAAATTCCAAAGATGAAGCCTGATTACAATCTGAAAACAAAAAGAAAACATCAGTTGAAGACATTTTTTGTTCATTTTAGTAGCATAGTATGAAAAAGCATTTATGTTTGCCTGTAATCCTTTAAAATAGCAGGAAAGAAATATTTAAATACATAGCAAACGGATTAAATAATTCAGTCAGTATTCCAGTCATTTCTAGATTACACAGGAGTGTAATAGATATGGTCATAATATTAATGTATTTATTTCCTACTGGACTGTGTATTTTATCTTTTATTCATGATTTTCAATCTTTTTCTTCCCTCTCTTCAACCAATTGACAAGATTTACATTACACATAGATGTGCTTTTTCAGAAAGTTTTCATTATTAAAAGAAAGATTTTGTTTGTTTGTTTGTTCGAATTGTAAAAATGAATCCTGATCTTTGAGAGCAAAAAAAGGAGGTAAAAATGGCTGGATTTGCCTATTTCTCTGAAAAAAAGAAGTCTTAGTTCCTGTTTGCCTTCTGAAATCGGGAAGCCATGCTATTGTCTTCAAGTGGAAATCTTTTTTTTTAAAAAAAAAAATCTTGAAAACACTTTCATAAAAGTTGGAAAACACTGTAGCACACTTCCAGCCAATGGAAATTTGATCACTTTCATTCTCAGCCTTGGGGCATGTGGAATTTAACGCAGTTGTTTACTGGAATATGAAGTATCATATTAGCTAAAAATTGTCCTTGTATTGAACATTTCATTGAGTGTTATTTCTTTCTGCGCTAGGATGCAATGTCTGTAGAGTTCACTATTGAACTTCTCAGTGAAGACCCTCTGTATTTGCTCTAGTCCCAGTGTTTTTCCCTGAGATGCACGTAAGGGGACATGTGAGACTCTCTGTGCACGTAAGGCAAGTTAATGGATAGATAACTGACCATTATGCTATGCACAGGAAATGTGATGAGGGCATCACGTGCTTGTAATAACCCTATAGAGCAACCATGCAGATGCAGGCAGTTTATAAGACATCAGTTAGTATGGTATGGGAACTACTCATAAGAATAGCTGAGTGCTTACAGGGAGGTGTGATCTGCTGTTTTCCCATCTGAAAAGTTTTCTAGAATCTGCAATAACCTGCATTAATGTTTTTGAAAGCTAATACATCTTGCTGCTCAGCTCAAGACTTAGACAACATAGCTAGAATTTGTCTGCACCTGTCTGTTGCAAAACAATAGCAAAATCCCAAATGTGTCTACTCAAAGTGCTTCTAGAGAGTTTAGTTTGGATATTCTGGGTTAGATTAAACCTATGCTCCAAAATAAGGTTTTTATTGGAGGGGATGTGTGGAGATTGGGACCAATGACAAAAACCATCGGTGCGGTGTGTCTGCAAGTAGAAGTTGCTGAGCATCACAAAGCACTACAGAAGGTCATACACATGAAACAAAAGAAATAAGTGTGCATAATACCCATGAAGAAGTATTTTTAATATTCATGAGGGCCTATAAACTTTTTAGTTTATAAAAACAGGTTTTCAGCTTGTCTGCCTCTGAATAAGCCTTAAATAATAAAATTTATTTTGGATGATTGATTATAAAGCTCCAGCTCGGGCAGTTCAAATCACATCCCCCTATCCACTTTAAGAAACAAAATTATTTTCTAGCTCTGACATCATGTATTATGTTAAATTTGAGACGTTATGGATTGAGGGCCCCATTATGTCAGTCTCAGCCATGAGACCTGTAGTCTCATAGATAGATATACCTGCATAAATAGATCCCTTCTAAATCCCAGACTAAATAGTCCTGGGAATGTCTGCAGGAACTTCACGTTTTCTGTGTTGAGAGTCATGTTCCTAGAAATCCCCATTGTTTAACTGGAAGGCCACAACCCAAGCGCAGCCTTTTCAAGGGTATGGGTGACAAAAAGAGCTGTACAGATATATCCATATGACTGTGAAGCTGGGTCACACTTTGTTACTTTCTCTAGGTCTTTGAAGATTATTTGATGACCTGTTTTTATTAAAGTATTTATAATGGACTGTGAAAGGGAGCTGGAGTTTGGATAAGTTTTATTTCCTTGGGCAATACTACAAATTAAGATGCATTTAATTTATTACATACTATAAATACAGTATTTTTCACAGCAAGAATGCCATGGCATTTTTTATATTCTATCATTATCCGTAACAGTTAAAATGAGGTGTGGTAGCTCTTTATTTTGCCATTCATAGTGAAATATTCCAACCGATATTTTCCATAACAGACTGACAGAACTGAAGATATAAAGTCAAAGAACTGAAGTACAGAGCAGTCTTTGCTCTCTTTGCGTGCTGGACGTGTTTCCATGCTGCAGAATCCCTTAAACAGACATGTCCCTATACTCATCAACCTCAAAGCAGAAATTAAAGGCAGCAAGGGGCGTGATTTCTCTCCCTTGAGGAAACTGACGTTAGCAACAAGCAGTCAGTCACAAAGAATGCAGCCTGAAAGGGAGAGGGAAAAGAAAACACTGGAGTTTCCTAAATAATGAAAAAAATCTATGTTA
This sequence comes from Tinamus guttatus, assembly GCF_059628265.1. Classification (NCBI taxonomy): domain Eukaryota; kingdom Metazoa; phylum Chordata; class Aves; order Tinamiformes; family Tinamidae; genus Tinamus; species Tinamus guttatus. The sequence goes on along the minus strand of NW_028288990.1, from coordinate 2,051,648 downwards.
AGACAGAAACAGAAAGTATGCATTGACTACAGTGTTAGAGGCTGAATGGCTAGATATAGCCACTTTTTTTTAGAGTCCTATTTGTGTAAGATTTTAGGTCATTTTTCTTCGCTCTTTTTTTTCTTTTCTTTTCCTTATTTCTTCTCCTGCAGTATGCTACTTGAGATTGACTATGCTGTTCTTTCAGTCCTTTTATTCTGCTCACTAATATGTTATGGTTCCAAACATTGCAGTTCCCAAGAAGAAAAGAGCATCACCTAGCCATACCTTTCCTTCTCCAGAGGCATCTATCATTTTCCCTCTTGTATCAATTTGTTGCATATCAATTAATGCCTATCAAGCGGAATAGATATCCCTATTGATAGATATCGATCAATCTTAACATGCACCTATCAGTTCGGGGCTCAGGCTAATTTGCTATTGGTCTGTATCAGATGCTATTGACATCAGTTTCTCTGAATATCAGGAAGCATCCACACCTGTCAATTTTCAAACATATCCATGGGGATCATTTTTGATACGCACTGTGTGTTATGTTACTCCATTCAGTGATGGAGGCAGCCTACACATTAACTCAATTTAGAGTCATTAATATCAGCTTTTTACTTCCTGTAGTCCTGTATTGTATGTGATTGTGTATTAGTGTTTTGTGTCTATTTTGGTTTATGTCAGGATTACATAGTGAATAAATTGCTTTTATTTCATACATTTACAGGTGAAATGTTACAAGTAAACTGCCATGGTTCTCTCTGTATGCAGTGAGCGTATAAGCTACAGTCCTTCATAGTGGGGATACTAATTTTTCAAAGTATTTATTGCCATCACAAAATTCCGTAAGTATAAAATTGAGATATGAAAGCATTGAGATTAAGCTTAATATTTTCTTGGCTAACGTAAAGGCAAATCTTAAGGAGGGAAAAAATTTCTTCTACTTTACATTTGCAGTTCCCAGGCACATTCACTCATTTTAATTTTTTTCTGTTTTTTTAAATAAAGTAATAGCTTGTGTTCTTCAGAAATAGTTTTTAATACATTATACCACTGGTGAAGCCTGTGTATTTAATGAGTCAAGAGGAACCATTTTCCTAAAACCTTAGTTATTTTGCCTGGATATTCATCATTATCATTATCCCAGTGAACAGCAGGAAAGCTGCATATTAGTCATTGTGAAAAGCACTAAGTTGAACTATGTATCATTCTTCTATCCCCTGACAGACTTTGAAGCAAGATAGTATGATTTATATTATCTCTTATTTTGAAAATCTGATGAAGGCAGTTTTTCGAGTCCAGCAGACTTTGTGCTGCCAGATCAGCACTGGTTCTTTGCCAGGCAATTATGGTAGGCATGAGAGAGCAGTAGGTAGGGGACATTCTGTGCTGCTTTGCACGTGGCATTTCTGCATGTGGTGTTTCTGATGCTACCAGCCTACACATTAGCAGTCACAGCTGGCAGACTCATGACTGTTTAGCAGGGTGGTAGCAAAGCCCAGGAGCTCGGGGCCAGCTGCCTATCCTACCTAGTTACAGGTTTCAACATGCTTCTCTCTACACTGCTAGGAAACAGTAGACTTGAGGCCTGAAAACTTCCTGGACCCTGCTGATCAGCCAACCCATGCAGCCACTGCAGCACTGAGCTTGTCTTTTTTTTTTTTTTTCCCCATGTTTCTGCTCCTGCGGTAGCTGGTAATTGATGCTATACAGGAGCTGGCTCAGAAAACCAAGCAGAAGATAGCAAAGGTCCTCAAGAGGCTGGCCAGGTAGAGGCTCCTGTCAGGAAGGATCTTTCTGAGTGAAGATGTCTGCTCATTAGAAGTCTGTTCACATGCTCATTTGAACCAGTGCAGAAATGCTCAGTGATTTCAGTGGAAGCAGGAGAAAGCCTGAAGTCTCTGAATGAGTAGAACTTTAGAAGCATGTGGAGAAGCTTAGTCAGTCAATCCTGGGATTACTCACATTCTTAAAATTGCAGATTTAAATGTGTGATCTTCTGATGTTACCTCTGGTATATCATGTATGAGAAACTTCCTCCAAAAAATTGAAGTGCTTTTTAAAGGAGTTTTTTACATAGGGTCCTAGTAGCACAGCAGATTTCAATTCAAATTATGCTTTTCTGCTTCTTGATTCTTGATGCCATTGTAGCCTCAGTATTATTTGAGAGGGATTTTGAAATGGTCACAGATAAGTCATTGGAATTGAATTTGGAAGAGTTTGATCCTCACAAAACAATTATTCAAATAATCTATAATTCCTTGCTAATTTGATCAATTTTTCATGGCTGTAATCCAGATAAGTAGTCATAAGGAGATACAAGTGATAGGTTCAGAGGAGATAAAAATCATTTTAAAACATATTCTCAATAGGTGTCAGAAATATCATAGGTGATGGTATTAAAGATAAGCAGATGTTCTACATTCTTAATTAATTTTGGGTTTATAAAAAGATGCATATAATATTTTCAAACTGCAAGGTATGTTTCTACTGCAACATTCTAAACACTTGTGACTTTTATTTTCAGAGTACCAATATCATTACCCTCACCTGCACTGATTTTATAATCCAGATAAACAACACTAAAATCTTGCCCACTTACTGGAGAATTAGAGGTGGTGATTATTATTTGGTTTATGTTCCCAGTACCTGCATAGCCACTGTTGCAATGGTAGTGTTACTGTAGCCATATAGTATTGGTATACTGCAGCAGCACACCTGCATAGCATGCATGCAACTTAATAAATGAGCAAGCCTCTCACTAGCCACAGTCTCCATGCTGGGAGTGGGGTGACTAAGAGCCCACTGATCCTGGCCTACCTTTCCTACAGCTGCATGGTCTTTACATGTGCATTTCCTGTGGACTTAGGATTTGTTTTCTCATTTGTAGAAAAGTAAATGAACAGTTTTTTTTTTTTAATTCAATTTTTTTGTTCAACTAGATATGTGACAAATGACCATTTTAAGAACTAATTCCTCTGAGAATATAGTAATATGGTTGGCTTAATATTGAAAAAAAATGCAAATTAGTATTTAAAAAATCTGACCAGAAATCTGACCAGAATTCTGACTGCTCATGCAAAAGAGGTCATCTGCCTTTTCTTCTTATTCCTCTGTCTTCCTCCCTAGCACTCAGATCTTTTCTTCCATCTGTTTTACTTCACTACTTCACTGAATTAACCACAATTCTTCACTATTCAGTGAAAAGTGAGAACTTTCTTTGGCAATCTGTCTTCATGGTATTGCAGTTATTGCTGAGTTCAATCTCAGTACTTCTCATTGGCTAGATTCATGTGTAACATCTAGTCATAGACAGTCATTCTTTGCTACAAGACAATTATAAATAAATTAATTTTTTCACATACCTCAGATTGACATAGCAGCATCAGTTCAAGTTTTTTACCTTTGCTACATAGGCTATGTTTTTTACCCATGCTACATAGGCTATGTTTTTTACCCAAGAAAGATTTCGATGCAATAGTGACTAGCCCCTACGACTTCAGTAACTAGAGGCCTTGCAGTCCTCTAGCAGAGCGGCAAAAATGTGTAAATGGAGGAGAGGAGAAATATATTAGAAGACAGTAACAAAGATGGGATTAGTTGGTTGCAGATTCTTATGATAAAATTCTATGGTCTGGGATTCTGTAAGTATCAAAAGATACTGTAAATTAGACTAACATACTGCCTTTACCTAAACACCCTACCCTAACTGTCTGATTATACTTTTAGAATTTCTGCATGCAAGTATAAAGCAGTCAAATCTAAAATAAGTTTTTAATAATCTGTTCTTTTTTTAACTACAATGACTGTATGAATAAGGTTACAATTCTATTCAGGTTTAGAAGGGGGCACATCCTATTATTACTGGGGTGAAAAAGCAAAACCATAGGGGAAAAAAATGTGGGTTGCATGGGAAATCAGTTAATTTAACATCAATCCTCCTAATAAAATATTAATTAATTTAGAATGTTTTGACACCAAGTATTTCAACAGACTTGCAAAGTTAATCTTGGATAGTGATGCATTAGATGACTTTATCAATGCTGTTATTTTTGAAGTAATGGAAATATAGTATTTAATCAGTAGCATAAATGATCTAACCATATAATAGAATATATATTATATAAAGAATATTATATATATAAAATTGTGGCTCTAATTTTACCATATTTAATGACAAATAAATGTGTAAATGTAATGGTTTCAGTAATAATCAGCCCTTTGTGGATTTTGCTTTGGAGCTGTTTTCCTGAAATTAGCTGAGTGCTACCTGTCATTCATCTCATACTCACCAAGCCAAAGGAGGTTGTGAGTTGGATAAGAAACTCTTGAAAGTTTTGCTTTGTTAAAATGTCTGTTGATTTTCTCAATAAAGAAGAAGTTCATGTTTATGTCTGCTGTGCAAGATTCCCCATTGTAACTTTAGTAACAGTCCTGTGAGTGTTTAGGAGGATAGTCCTCAGGAATAAATAGAGAAAGAACAGTTAAATATGTAACAGTTGACAGTGGGGTGTGTGTAACCATATGTGATGGAGAAAGACAAACTCTTTTTCCAGTGCACTGGATTAAAGATAATTAACATGAGGGGATGCCCATGTAAACACAAATAGAATTTGATTCCATAAAATCAGTGACATTTCAGAGAAGGTTCATTATGTCCTCTTCTGAACCCTGAAGGACTGCTAGGGTCTTGTGGAACAAGCATGCTGCCCAGAGAGCACACAAAAATCTCCTACTGCCACTATTCAACACCATGGCCAGTTGAGTTCTTCCCCTTTTATAGATCTTCAGCCTAGTGGGCTATCCCTAGCAGCTTTCAGTTTTCTTAATGGTTGGTACCTGAACTGTGAAAGCCTTATGATTGAAAAGGAAAACTCACAACAGCTCAGCCAAAGGGATGACACTGCTGTGTTTCATCAGCTACAGAACTGCTGTGAGAATGGAACATTATGCTTCTGTAAAACCCTTACACCCGGAAGATTCCAGAAATGAAACAAGGAGAGAATTACCTAATGAAGACAACCGATCCAAAGAGAACCCGTCGCGATCGGACCTTAAAAGGAAATATCTAGTTTTGGTGTAACCGTCCACCCCCTTGCTTGTATATAAACCCTGCGCACAACACCAGAGGGGTCTTTTGGCAAGATTCCCTGCTTAAGGGTGAGCCTAGGACCCCAGCTAGCTGGTAATAAAAGACGGATCCTGCAATTATTGGCCTCTCTGCTTTTGTCTCGCTTGTAGTCTGGGGAACCTGACTTAACATTTTGGGGGCTCATCCGGGATCCCACCCTGCCGGCGGGCAAAGCCTAAGAGACGCCAAGAACAGCTTAAGGTAAGCAGGATAAGCGGGCCCGAGGGAAGGCTGGCGAGTGCCTAGGTGGACACGCCGCAGGGTGGCCAGCCGGGTAGTGTGGGAGACGTCCCCACTACCCTGTGGTTATCAGGAAAATGGGGGTGAAAGGTAAACCCCGTGGTGAAAGGTAAAAGGACACGTGCAGAAGGAATTTTTGGGTGGAGGTGTGTGTGTGTGGAACTGAGGTCTGTCGGTCTGTTGCTTTACGTGTTATAATTGGTGTCTGTTGCTTTACGTGTTTAGTGTTTGTGTCTTTCTCAATCAATTATCATTTGTCAAGCCTGAGATGGGGCAAAGACAAACCACCCCCCTTTCTCTGTTCGTTGACCATTTCCCCGAATTTAGGAAGCCGGGACATGACTTGTCGGTGGAGGTAAGGAAGAAAAAACTTGTTATCTATTGTTCAAATGAATGGCCAACTTTCGAGGTAGGGTGGCCATGTGCAGGTAGCCTTAACCTACAATTGGTCCGAAAAGTAAAGAGCAAAATCATGGACCTGGGGCCGCACGGTCACCCAGACCAAATGCCGTACATTTTTGTATGGGAAGATATGATTGAAAGGCCCCCGGAATGGCTTAAGCCATTCATTGGCCACCATCCCGAGGCTCAAGGAGCCAGGGAAACTCAGGTATTAATAGCCAGGCCAGAAACAGGAGGAGAAGAGGCGAGACACGATAAGAAAGCCCCGGTACTCCGGAACTCACAATCATATCCAAATTTGATCGATCTGGAGATTGAAAATCCTCCTCCATATGCTCCGGCACCACCCCTGTCTCCAGCTCCGTCAGGGCCAGCCTCACCCCCTGTAGTATCCTCCAGTGGAGGACGGGCAGACATAGGGAGGGAAGATATCCACCAGGGGCCAGCCTACGGAACCAGATCGCAGGCCCATAGGGAGGAAGCGGCGATGCCAAGCTCTACTGTACAGGCATATCCGCTCCGGGCAATAGGGGCGGTGGGGCCGAATGGGGAAAGAACTTAACAATATTGGCCATTCTCATCTAGTGATTTATATAATTGGAAAAGTCAAAATCCACCATTTTCTGAGAAACCCTCGGCACTAATTGATCTCTTAGAATCCATATTGTTTACTCATAACCCAAAATGGGATGATTGTCAACAGTTGTTAAAGGTTCTATTCACAACAGAGGAACGGGAGCGGATCCTTTCGAAAGCACGGAAACTTGTCCCAGGGGTGGATGGGAGACCTACCACCCAACAGAACCTGATAGACGAAGGATTCCCATTAACGCGACCCCCGTGGGATTTCGACCAGGCAGAAGGTAGGGAGCGTCTCCGAGTATGCCGCCAGACTCTGATGGCCAGCCTCCGGGCGGCAGCACGCAAACCCACCAACTTATCTAAAGTTAATGCGGTAAGGCAGGAGCCAACTGAGAGCCCAGTAGCATTTCTGGAGCGAATATTAGAAGCTTTTAGACAATATACTCCGTTGGACCCCTTGGCAGAAGAAAACAAGGCAGTCGTCATATTGGCACTTGTAAATCAGGCAGCCTCTGATATTAGGAGAAAACTGCAAAAGGTAGATCGACTGGAGGAACAGACTATACAGGACCTATTGAAAATAGCAGAAAAGGTTTACAATAATAGAGGAACGCCTGAGGAAAGGCAGGAGAGAATGCGAAAGGAAGACAGGGAATTCCAAGTGAGGGAAAACCGGCGTAACCAGAAAGAATTAGCGAGAATCTTTTACGCTGGCACAGGGAAAAAGGAGGCAGGGAGAGAAGTGCGGAGGAGAGAGAAGGAGACTGGAAAGAGACCAGTGTGCCATATGTAAGAGGAGGGGCCACTGGAAGAATGAATGCCCCGAGAGAAGAAGAGGAGAGGCCGGTGGGAAGTCAGGGCCGTCCAACTATAGACCCCAAACACAGGTATTGTTGGCGGGGGAGGGGGAAAGCGACTGAAGGCGTCGGGACTCGGCCCTCTTCCCTGAGTCTTGGGTAACGTTGGAAGTGGAACGGAAACCAGTAGGATTTATGGTGGACACGGGGGCAGAACATTCGGTATTGAACAAGGATAGGGGGAAGCTAACAAACAAAACCATTTGGGTGCAGGGGGTGAATGGGGTTGAGTCTTATCAATGGACCACAAACCGCCAGGTGGATCTAAGTACTAAGCAGGTTACTCACTCTTTCATTTATATACCGGGATGCCCGGCACCCTTGTTGGGAAGGGACCTGTTGACCAAGCTGCGGGCTAGAATATACTTTGAGGAAGGAGGAGTGAAGGTTGGCCATGGGGAAGGAAACCCGCTACATGTACTGACTATGCGATTAGAGGACAAGTACCAGATATATCAGCAAAAGGGGACGGGGGAAATACCAAAAGAAATGGAAAGGTGGGTGTGGGAGATTCCAGAAGCATGGGCAGAGACAGCGGGAGTAGGAGTGGCTATTCACAGAGCCCTGATAGTTTTGGAACTGAAACCAGGAGCGGAACTGGTCTGAGTCCAGCAATATCCTGTGACAAAAGAAGCAAGGATGGGTATAACCCCTCATATTAACCAGTTAATCAGGCTGGGGATTTTGAGACGTTGTCGGTCCTCGTGGAATACCCCTCTCCTACTCGTCAAGAAGCCGGGGGGACAGGATTACCAACCCGTTCAGGATTTAAGGGAAGTCAACTCAAGGGTAGAAGACATTCACCCCACAGTCCCCAAACCGTACACACTGCTGAGCAGCTTACCCCCGACTATGGTCTCGTACACCGTCCTAGACCTTAAAGATGCTTTTTTCAGCCTGCCCTTGGCTGTAAAGAGTCAAGATATTTTTGCTTTCGAATGGGAGGACCTGCAGCAAGGGATAGCGGGACAACTCACATGGACTAGGCTATCGCAAGGGTTTAAAAACTCACCAACCCTGTTTAATGAGGCTCTGAGCGAGGATCTGCAGTTGTACCGTAGCACCCACCAGGAACTAACGCTGCTGCAGTATGTAGATACTTCTGGCAGGAGCAACCAAAGAAGAATGTGCAAAGGGCACTGAAGATTTGGTTAGGGAACTGACTCGGCTAGGATATGGAGCCAGTGCAAAGAAGGTGCAAATCTGTAAAGCTGAGGTTGTCTACCTGGGATACAAGTTGCGCCAGGGTAAACGTTGGCCGACCACGCCCATGAAGGAACGGTGTTGCGAATTCCCGAGCCGCGAACAGCAAGGGAAGTACGAGAATTTTGGGGATCAGTAGGGTACTGTCGGCTGTGGATACTGGGATTCACTGAGATCGCTAGACCACTATATGAAGGGAGCCGGGAAAGTCCGACCTGGTCATGGACCCCAGAGATGGGAGAGGCGTTCCAGGCCCTAAAGAAAGCGTTACTAGAGGCCCCTGCATTGGCCCTCCCTGATCCATCGAAGGAATTCCATCTTTTTGTAGATGAGCAAAAAGGAATTGCAAAGGGGATCTTAACCTAAACCACAGGCCCATGGTGACGGGTGGTAGCATATCTATCCAAGAAATTAGGCTCGGTAGCTGCAGGATGGCCCCCGTGCCTAAGAGTGATCACTGCCACTGCACTAATGACAAAGGATGCAGATAAGCTAACATTTGGACAACAGCTATGGGTAACCACCCCTCACCAGGTGGAGGCAGTACTACGGCAACCGCCAGCCAGGTGGTTGACCAATACCAGACTGGCTCATTACCAGAGGCTACTGTTAGACCCTACACGCCTAAAATTCACTAATCCGTTAGTTCTGAATCCAGCTACCTTACTTCCGGGCCCTGACTATAATGAACCAATTCATGACTGCCAGGAGGTCCTCGTGGAAGTGATCTCGGTGAGGAGGGATTGACTGTATACACGGACAGTCGTTATGCGTATGGGACCGTGCACATACATGGAGCCATTTACAAGGAAAGGGGATTTGTAACGTCTTCGGGAAAATAAATTCGGAACAAGCAAGAAATACTTAACCTGCTGGAAGCCATACATAAACCTAGAGCCGTAGCCGTGATCCATGTCCCAGGGCATCAAAAAGCAGGGGACCAAATTAGCCGAGGAAACCAAGCTGCGGACGAGGCTGCAAAGCTAGCTGCTCGCAAGCCCATCGAAAAAGAAGTAAGCAATGTGATAGCACTGAATCTCCCCCCGCCGGGAATAGGCCAGTTACCACCGACTCCAGTGTACTCTGAAGAAGATCTGAAATGGATAAAGCACGATGGGAACTTAAAGAAAGGAAGAGACGGGTGGTACCAAGGTTCAAATTCCACCCTCATATTACCACAGACTTTAGGGGAACAATTATTAACTCAGCTGCACAAGTCAACCCATTTGGGAGAAAGAAAAGCAGCTAAACTCTTGGAAATGGCCAAACTGCAGTTCCACAACCAGGGGGCAGTAGGCCGTAGAATAATAAAGGAGTGCATAGCATGTCAGGTGATGAAACCTGGAAAAAGGGCAGGACAACACCTGGGTGTTGGGGCCTTAGTACTTTCTGTAAGAATATAAGGAACTGAGGTAATGGGATTCGGGGGTCACCCAGAGGAGAAGAACGTGTTCGTGGGCAAGTTTCAGGGGGACTGGACTGACGCCCAGGAGACCTAGCAACCAAGCACCGGGAAGAGCACCAATCAGCTGCGAGTTTGTAGACCGACCAATGAGAATGCTGTGTCTTCACGCATGACCACGTGTACTGGTATAAAGCTCTGTTGCAGACGACAGCAGAGCGAGTTGAACCTGCTTCATATTGAAGTGTTGTTCACTCTATCTCGCGGGGTGGGCCTCGGCATTTGGTGACCCCGACGTGGTTGTGGGTAAAGTGGAGCCGAGAATGTGAGGGATCCTGCAGCCAGTGGAGAAGTAGCTGGGAGCCCGAAGAAAGGCGGATTGTGGCCATGGCTGACCTGGTGAGTCAGGACTGACCTAGTGAGTCAGGGAGCAGGATGGGAATTGCTGCATCAGCAATGGAGCGTGCTACTGTAGAATGTTTATTAAGGCTCGCTCAAAAAACTGAGACTGAGATCTCAAAAGCCGATTTAATCGACTTACTGCTGTTTTGTAAGCAGAAAAGACTCATTGAGGAAACTTCTCAGGTATATAAGCTCGAGTCATGGGAGCGAGTGGGAAAGGAACTGTGGGATGGTGTGCAAATAGGTTCAGAGGAAGCTCGGCGACTCGTGAAAATATATTGTCCTGTGTGGCTAATGCTTGAACGATTGCACGGGGAGGCTCAAGTCGCTGCCGCTTTATGGGAAGCACTCCACGGAGGAAAAAGGGAGGAGAATGGTTCAGGAAGATCCGAGTGGACTGAGCTGAGTCCGTGCGAGGAAATGGACGATAAGGAAAAAGGGGCTTCATCTCATCAGGTGTGTCCAGTAACTTTAGCTGAATGTGAAGTATGGGGGGGAGTGGATGAGTATCTTCCACCGTGGGAGGGGGAGGAACAACCACCCCCCACAGCGCCCGAAATGGACGTGGATCCGATTAAAGCACCGATCCCGGATGGATCGGACGACGATGACGCCATTGTCCAAGGAATGCGACGAGAACTTCGGGAGCAAGAGGAGAGGATGACGGAGTTATTGGAACAGATGCGACGATTAGACAGCGGGTCCAGGGCAAAAGATGTGAAGGCAGCATATAAGACTGCCCATAGGGCTATAGTAGAGGGGCTGGAGAATGTGGATAAACAACTGGGGCAATGGGAGGCGCGAAAAGGTACTTCTAGCTTTAAGGCGAGTGAAGAGGTTTTGAGACAGAAAAAAAGAGTGGGTACTGCAGAAGGTCAAAGAAGGGAGTATGACACTTGATAAAGCAAAAAATTATCTCCAGGCAAAGTTTGGCCTGGAGGGCTACTTTTTGGGCAGGGAGGTCGAGGAGTTATGGGAGATTCAAAAGAAAGGGGAAGCAGCTGGAGGAAGCGACCCAGCTGAAGAAGGATTGTTGTCGTGGCTCCGAGCCACTGCAGGTGGAAGTAATGATGGGGGAAAGTGTAAGGATGTGATGCCACTTGTTGATCCAACTTTTAATGCGGGAGCATGGTATAAGGGGTTGATAGAGAATGCTCGGTTACAGGGGGAATTTGTATTAACCCCACTAGCAGCCCCCGTAGTAGTGGGAGCCCAGGGCCCCAAGTGGGAACCTTTAGATTGGAAATTGGTGCAAGGTTTACAAAAAAAAAAGTGATGCAATATGGACATGATAATAAGTTAGTTCAAAACCAAATCTCTACTCTGTTTAAATATTCTAATATGATTCCTGCGGACAGCAGGGCTATAATGGAACTTCTGCTTTCCTCCACTACTTATATGCTCTGGCTAGCAAAGTGCCAAGAAAGGTTGGAAGAAAAGCAATTGGAAAAATTAAATTGTAGTATGGATGATCCATTAAGGATCCCTACTCTCGACCAACTGATGGGAAATGGGCATTATCGGGCACCCGAGGCCTAAGCAGCACTTCATCCTAGAATATTACAACAGTCAAAAAATGCAGCTTTAGCAACCTTTCTTGCCCTGCCACAGATAGGAACACCTCAATTACCATATATCAAAATAGTACAAAAGCCAAAGGAGCCTTTTTTTTTCAGCTTTGTCAACCGGCTAAAGGATGCCCTGGATATGGCACCTAATGTGCCTCCAGAGATGAAAGCGATATTGGCTAAAGAATTGGCAATTCAAAACGCGAACCAATCCTGTAAACAACTACTGGCCACTCTACAACCAGGGTTGTCCTCACCTGTTATGCTCCCACAGGCATGGAATTTGCTAGTAATTGATCTAAAAGATTGTTTCTTTACCATACCTTTCGACCCAGAGGACAGTGAAAAATTTGCCTTTACGGTTCCTACAATCAACAGGGAAGGCCCATCAGAGCGATACCAGTGGGTAGTTCTTCCCCAGGGAATGAAAAATTCGCCAACCATCTGTCAATGGTTTGTGAATTTGGCCCTGAAACCGTGGAGGGAAAATCACCCAGATTTGATTACATACCACTATATGGATGATATCCTAATAGCAAGCCCTGAAGTTTTACCAGCCAAGCAGGAAGAGGAGTTAATTAACTGTTTAAAGGAATTTGGCCTGGTCATTGCCCCTGAAAAAGTTCAAAGGCAAGCTCCTTGGAATTATTTGGGTATGGTTATCACAGAGGCTAGAATTAGACCCCAGAAACTTAAATTGCAGACAAAAATTGACACTGTTACTGTGTGCAAAAATTAGTGGGAGACATCCAATGGATCAGGAATTTTTGCGGTATTACGAATGCAGAAATGGAACCGTTGTTTCAACTGCTCAGGGGAGCTAAAGAGCCTGCGGAAAAGCAGAGCTTAACTTTAAGGCTGCCGCAGCCCTAGAACGGATTGAGGAAAAGATAACCGAAACAGCTGCCTACAGATTCCAGGAAGGATTACCAATATCCCTTGTGGTCTACAACCGGGAAAGGGAGGTGGCAATAATCATCGCCCAGATAGATGAGAAGGGGATCCTGTTTGTACTCGAATGGGTTTTTCTCCCAAGTCACTTACGACACACCTTAACTCAGAGGCATGAAGCAATTGGGATGGGAATTTTGAAAGCCCGGCAATGTGTACGAACAATTGCCGGCAGAGAGCCTGACAGTATTATCCTGCCTCTAAAGGCTCTGGAGCTAGTTGAAGAATGGTGCTTGAAAAGCGTAGAATTTGCCTTAGCCATTCAGGGAATTAGAGTGGACAATCACTATCCCAAGCATCCTCTCTTCCACACCTCTTTGGAGCTTGAAGAACGAGAAATCCAGAGCTCAAGACCATTGTCAAATGTGATTACTGTGTTCATGGATGCTAGCAGCAAAACTGGAAAATATGGGTATGCTTTCCGGGAGTCAGATCTTTGGAAAACTCAAATTCGGAGGGAAAGCGCATCCGTGCAAGTCCCAGAACTAAAAGCCATAGTTTGGGCATTTCTAACTTTTCACCATCGACCCATGAATATAGTTATCGATTCCCTATATGCAGTAGGCGTTGTTCAACGAATTCATAGGGCAATTATAGGACATGTAAAAACCATAATCTCCAAGCCTTGTTTGTTCAGCTTTGGAACATTATCCAACAAAGGAAGCATGCCTTTTGGGTGCCTCATATCCCTAGTCATACTGCACTCCCTGGCCCTTTAACAGAAGGTAATACAGTCATAGATAGTGCCGGTGGAACAGCAGGCATCAACCTCTCATTCATTTTTCTCGAGCGTCACCATCGAAATTTAATTTTTGTTTGCTTTGAAAAAAAAGAGGGGGAGACGGGTCCCTATGAATTAACCAGTAAAGTATGTTATGTTTTAAATTGGCTTAACCCTCGAAATGATGGTAACAGATGATTATACTTGTGTTTGTTGCTTTGTTTTTGTCAATGTTTGATGCATGATATTGCTAATTTTTTTTTGAAAAAAGAGGGGGAAATGTTGGGGCTTGTAGCCTATGTTGCTTTGTTTTTGCCAATGTTTGCAATGTTTATTGCTAATTCTCTTTTTGAAAAAAGAGGGGGAGATGTTGGGGCCTTAGTACTTTCTGTAAGAATATAAGGAACTGAGGTAATGGGATTCGGGGGTCACCCAGAGGAGAAGAACGTGTTCATGGGCAAGTTTCAGGGGGACTGGACTGACGCCCAGGAGACCTAGCAACCAAGCACCGGGAAGAGCACCAATCAGCTGCGAGCTTGTAGACTGACCAATGAGAATGCTGTGTCTTCACGCATGACCACGTGTACTGGTATAAAGCTCTGTTGCAGACGACAGCAGAGCGAGTTGAACCTGCTTCATATTGAAGTGTTGTTCACTCTATCTCGCGGGGTGGGCCTCGGCACCTGGGGGTCAGGGAAAGGGGTTGGAGACCTGGGAGATCGTGGGGGGTAGATTTCACCAAAATCAAACCAGGGAAATACGGATATAGGTACTTGTTGGTTATGACAGACACCTTCTCGGGTTGGGTAGAAGCTTTTCCCACTAAGCGTGAAACTGCCCAGGTGGTAGCCAAGGTGTTGTTAGAGGAAATAATCCCGCACTATGGGGTCCCGGAGGTTATAGGATCGGAGAATGGACCTGCTTTTGTGGCAAGTGTCATTCAGAACTTAGTCCAAATTTTGGGAACAGTGTGGAAATTGCATTGTGAGTATAACCCCCAGAGTTCGGGGCAAGTGGATAGAATGAACTGAACTTTAAAAGAGACCTTAACAAAATTGGTAACAGAGACTGGCGGAGACTGGGTGATGTTGATTCCCTTTGCTATTTTCCAGGTACGGAACATGCCCTATGTTCTGAATCTTACCCCCTTCGAAATCATGTATGCAACTCCACCTCCAGTGTACCCACTAAGGAAAGGGGAAAGGAGAATCAAATTGGGACCAAAAGATATGCTTCAGGCAGTCCAGGCCACGTACCAAGTCCATAAAGAGATCTTCCCACTAATTAGGGCTATCTATAATCAAGGGAAAGAGCCTATGGAACCCATGCATGATCTTGAACCGGGAGACTGGGTATGGGTAAAAAGGCATCACCGAAAGTCATTGGAAGCAAAGTGGAAAGAACCTTATGTTGTGATTCTCGTAACCCCCACTGCTCTAAAGGTTGACGGCATCGGTCCGTGGGTGCATCATTCGCACGTGCGAAAAGCAACTCCTCCAGAACAAGAGGAAGCTGAGAAGTGGGAAGTTCAGCAGAATCCTGAGAACCCCCTGAAGATCCGCATCAAACGACAGAATGCGGCACCTCCTGGTCCTGTCTCTGGTGATAACTCCACTGGTAACAGGGGAAAGCCCCCATCAACCTTACAGGTGGACTTTGTCAAGGTGGGAGGATGGACAAGTGGTGCAGACAAAGGTCACAGGGGATCCCCCAGTTTTACTGTTGATCTATGTACTCTAGTTCCTATTAGCCTGTGTCTGAACCAGCTAGCATATTATTTCTGCCCTAGTTCAAATCCAGGGAAGGGATATTGTAATAGCCCAAATCAGTATTATTGTTCATATTGGGAATGTGTGACCATTTCAGCATGGGACTACCCTTCACAGATTGATAAGTACTTGAGGGTGGAATAGAATTTGTAAAGGATCAGGTGGGTACTGTACAATTAATGGTGATGCGACAACAGTGTCTAGATTTAGATGACCAAGATGAGAAGGAATTCTCAAAGTGAACAAGGAGAAGAGGGGAATGTGAGAATGGAACATTATGCTTCTGTAAAACCCTTACACCCGGAAGACTCCAGAAATGAAACAAGGAAAGAATTGCCTAATGAAGACGACCAATCCGAAGAGAACCTGTCGCGATCGGACCTTAAAAGGAAATATCTAGTTTTGGTGTAACTGCCCACCTCCTTGCTTGTATATAAACCCTGTGCGCGACACCAGAGGGGTCTTTTGGCAAGATTCCCTGCTTAAGGGTGAGCTGGGGAACCCCAGCTAGCTGGTAATAAAAGAAGGATCCTGCAATTATTGGCCTCTCTGCTTTTGTCTCACTTGCGGGCTGGGGAACCAGACTTAACACTGCAATCATTTTATGGGAGAAACAGGGATGTCTGTGGCCTTCAGGTACAGATTGACTTCTCCTGCTTTCCCCCAGTATCTGACTTGATCTTAGATGATTCTAAGATATTCTTCCTACTGCAACTATGTCCTTTTTGAAATTGATCTTCATATCCAAAGTGAGTGAATGCTTTAGGTAATGCCTGCTTTTCACGTTCTCACTAGATACATTTGGTGCCCCCTAGCCCTGCCATGCGTGGTGTATCGTGAGCTGGGAGAAGGGAGGCTGAGAGAGCTTCTTCGATGTGGAGAAGAGAAAATTGAAGGGGGATCTTACCATAGTATTTGAAGGAAGGGTGTAGAGAGGATGGGGGCCACGCAGTGCTGGCAGGCAATGGGCACAGGAAGTTCTGTCTGAACATAAGGAAAATCTTTACTCTAAGAGTGACTGAACATGGGAACAGGCTGCGCAGGGACACTGGAATCTTCCTCCTTGGAGATATTCAGAAGCTGTCTGGACACGATGCTGAGCAGTGTGCCCTAGGCGACACTGCTGGGACGGGGATTTGGACTACAGGATCTCCAGAACTTCCTTCCAACCTCAACCATTCTGTGGTTCTGTGGTTGAGTTCACAATGCCAAATCCTAACTCCATACAAAACTTAAATATCTGTAGGGCCTTCCTTAACAATAAATATGCTTGTTTGCTTTTCAAAAACACATGCACAATTGTGTAAATTTGAAGCCTGAATTGCTGTCTCTGCCAGTTTTGAAACCTGAATTTCATTCTCTGGGACAAGTTTATGTGGTGACTCCACTAAAGGTGTTGCTGCAGAATTGTGTGTACTAAACACAGGGAAGTAATCTTTAATCTGTTCTTAATAGAATTTTGTGTTGATTTGAGTGTCTGGTTTAGAAAAAAAAAGCAATCTGCCATAATATTAATATCAATTTATGAATCTTTTTTTTTTTTCCTAAACCTGTTTTTTTACAAGGGTTGTGTTTCTAAAGATACAGGAGAAGCAGTATAACAAATTGATCTGCTTGGTCAAGGAGCTTAAAACAGGGATTTTTCTTCTCACATCTTCTGTGTGCAAAGCTTTGACCATTCGTTTGATTAGTACTTGCACTACAGAAATGCTTTCTGAGGTTTAAAGTCCTGCTGGAGTGAAGTAGGAAATTCCTTTTTTCCATATCAATATTCTGCTTCCTTAGCAGTGGTTCTGGTTCATAATTAACTATATTTTTTGTTTAGAAAGCAATGTAAAATATTTCCATTTGCAGATAGCCATGAGCTCCAAGAGGGGATTCACCATTTTTTAATCCCCAGACCATGTACTCACATTGCAATGTCTTGCCTTTTTTTTTTTTTTTTTTTTTTAACCATTTTGGAAGTGATAGACAAGGGGGCTAACTGGACAGGGATAAGGTATTTTTTTTTCGCATTCTGAGTTGTAGCAATTCCTTTTGAGATTTATTGTGTATTATTTTTGTTTATTATTTGAAATTATTTATGGCTTTTTAACTTTTTGTAAGTGGTTCTGTGTATTAATGTGTGTGGGCATTTTATAGGCATATTTCTAGTAGGAGACAAATATATCTAGAGGATATTTTAAATCTTGCACCTATGATATGCATAGATGCATGAATGATAACTGTCACAATGCAGCTTAAACTGGTTACAACTATTTAGAAGGGCAGCCTCTTTACATGGGGCTTTTCATGGAGCAAGTGGTAGGTTCTGAAGTGTAGCCAAACCCTAACATAATCCTTTTCAGGGTCTTTTTTCTATCTTAAGTTCTTCATTTGTGCATCCATATTTGTATACAGAGGCCCCCATGCACATCTGTGTAAACTGCCTGATGTTGCTAAGAGTGTGTTTTTTCCTGCATATGAGTAATTGAGCAAACATGTCTGTAAAATTAGATCAATACCCAAATGTTCAAAATCTTTGTTCACTGAGTAATTTAGTTCTATCCTCAAACTTCTCAAAAAAATCCACCTGAAAAGATAGAATATCTTATTTGCCTTCAGTTTATTGCTTTTATTTCCTAAATAAAACAAAACAAAACAAAATAAAATAAAGGATAAAAGGGTTTTGCTTAACTCTAAGAGTATCAAGAAGGGAAAGAGAAATAAAAGCAACCATTGTGCTTTACTTAACTTTTCATCTTGCTCTGTCAAAACAGCCCCAGGGTTTCACTATCAGGCAAAGGCCTCTCCTCCTGCTTCTACAGCTGCTCTTTATAGGTTTCTGGCATTTAGCAAACTAGCTAAGCTTTGCTACCACAGCACCTTCTATACACTCCTGAAAGAATTACCTAAAAGCAGAGAGCGTCTGCTAAGAAGTGTAACGATAAAAACACTTCAGAAAAATGTGATTCCACTGCTGTAAACACGTAGAAGAGAAATGGTGGAGACTTTCTCTCAGGTAGATTGGTGATCTAGAGTAGGGATGAATCTGCTAAGGATAATAATGTAGCCTTTTGTTTTGCTGATCAAGTGGCAATCAGCCTATGCTTCTCTGAGGCTTTCCTTTCAATGAAGTCACCTGGAAATCTAAGGAGTTTTTGTTTAATTCGGTAGTTCTTAAACTCGTCCAGCCTGCAGGCTCTCAATTTACTTTGTTGCTTTTATTGATTCTTCTCCCAGAAGTAGTATAGCACCACAAGGGAAAGAAACAAGAGGTAGACATTTCTATGGCCCTTTTCTCCTTCCTTCCCCCCTTCCTTCCTTCCCCCCTTCCTTCCTTCCCCTCTTCCTTCCTTCCCCCCTTCCTTCCTTCCCCCCTTCCTTCCTTCCCCCCTTCCTTCCTTCCCCCCTTCCCTCCCCCCTTCCCCCCTTCCTTCCTTCCTTCTTCCTTCCTTCCTTCCTTCCTTCCTTCCTTCCTTCCTTCCTTCCTTCCTTCCTTCCTTCCTTCCTTCCTTCCTTCCTTCCTTCCTTCCTTCCTTCCTTCCTTCCTTCCTTCCTTCCTTCCTTCCCCCCTTCCTTCCCCCCTTCCTTCCCCCCTTCCTTCCCCCCTTCCTTCCCCCCTTCCTTCCTTCCCCCCTTCCTTCCTTCCCCCCTTCCTTCCTTCCTTCCCCCCTTCCTTCCTTCCCCCCTTCCTTCCTTCCCCCCTTCCTTCCTTCCCCCCTTCCTTCCTTCCCCCCTTCCTTCCTTCCCCCCTTCCTTCCTTCCCCCCTTCCTTCCTTCCCCCCTTCCTTCCTTCCCCCCTTCCTTCCTTCCCCCCTTCCCTCCCCCCTTCCCCCCTTCCCCCCTTCCCCCCTTCCCCCCTTCCCCCCTTCCCCCCTTCCCCCCTTCCCCCCTTCCCCCCTTCCCCCCTTCCCCCCTTCCTTCCTTCCTTCCTTCCTTCCTTCCTTCCTTCCTTCCTTCCTTCCTTCCTTCCTTCCTTCCTTCCTTCCTTCCTTCCTTCCTTCCTTCCTTCCTTCCTTCCTTCCTTCCTTCCTTCCTTCCTTCCTTCCTTCCTTCCTTCCTTCCTTCCTTCCTTCCTTCCTTCCTTCCTTCCTTCCTTCCTTCCTTTTCCCTCCTTCCCTCCTTCCTTCCTTCCCTCCTTCCTTCCCTCCTTCCTTCCTCTTTCTTATAAAGAAGCTTTTAAGCATAGTCCATCTGACTAAATCTGAGCCTTAGGAAGAAAAAAAAATCCCTGTGGGCAAGCCATTTGCTCTCACTTCGTCTGACATAGCATTAAAAAAAAATACTGTTGGCACCTAGAGCTAACCAAGCACAGGATTTCTTGGAATCTTTAGAATCTGAGGATAAAATAAGTTTTTCTTTGTTTTTTTTTGTTTGTTTATTTTTGTTTTTTTTTTTCAAAAAGTTTCATTTTAGAGGAAGTTTCAGTTTCAGGAAATACCAGATTATGCTCAGGTCAAACACATAACAGAAAAAGTTATTTTATCACGACTTTGCACATCTAATTTAGTTCTTTCATTTTAAAACTTTGCCTGCATAGGTTTTCTGTTTATTTAATGGCTAAAGAGCGTCCTCTCCAGGTAGTGATTCCGAGCAAGATACAACTTGGGTGCTCTGATTCAATCAGTTACACACACACAAACAAGCATCCAAATTTAGGTGTCAAAGTTTAGCAGCTATGAAAGAAAAAAAAAAAAAAAGAACACCTCTCCTTTAGTGGAAGTGATTTGGAGTCATCCACAATTGTAAGCTTAGAAACTTTTTCTTATGGACTTGATGATATTTATGATTCTGTTAACTCAGTAACTTTGATTTTTAATGGAGACTTGTGTACACTTTTTAAAATCTGAGTGACATGAAATGAGGTGGAGAAAAAGCCTTTTCCTGCATTAGTTACTGACTGCTTACTTTCCCAACAATGGAAGAATAGCAAGTAAAAGATAATAAGAACTTCACAGTCTTGTAAGATCTACACCTTCAGTTTGTCAGTTTCATATAACTCATATCATGTAAAACATACAGATGTGATTGTAGAATAACATATAATTCAAATATATACTTCACAATAAAATAAATTAGAGACTGTAATCAAGACCAAGACCTTTATTTCTTCTGGGCCATATAGTCTCAGGTGCTCCCTAGCATAAAGAATTAATAATCTAATATGGGTGTGAGGGAGGTAAGATACTTGCAGGAAATATGCTCCTATTTTAGAGGAGAGAAAACTGTTGTATGAAGATTTGCATTATTTGTCCAGAATAAAACCAGTAGATGTTAGTAAATTAATAAAGAAGTACCTTTAATGTAGTAAGATTAGGTGTACCAGCTCTTCAAACAATTTACTCTGCTGAGATACATCTGTATGGCACATAGTGACAGTTCTTAGAAATCAAATTAGTAGTTAATGTACAAGGCTCTGTTTAATCCACAGTGGCATCTGAAAATAATGTATACCATCTAAACTGGTACATACAACCCTCAGGGATGACGTGATGTCTGAACTTTTCCAGAGATTGTGAAATGAATATTTTATGTATGAATCAAAATTTTTCATTCAAAAGAAAGTGAAATATAATTTGAACGCCCACTGTCAGATGAGTGACACCTAAAGGGAATTTATGGCACAACAATCAAAGCCAGAGACAGAGAAACACTCTATGTGATCAGAAAAGGAGAGATCACATAGTCATTAATCTAAGAACAGACAGGACTTTTGGCACTTTGTAGCAGCAGTCCTTTTGCACCTAAATCGGAGCAAGACAGCAGCAGAGAGAAGAATGAATATTCCCCTCTCATCCATCTTTCAAACGTTTATAGCATTAAAGTTGATAGGTCACTATATATACTCAAATAGAACAAGAACATGCACAACAAAACAGAGGGAGAGCAAAATGAGAGTCAACAATGTGACTGTATTTTGTTTTTTAAGATCTGTGTCCTTAAAGAAACATATTTGAGAGAATTCAGCGGCATGAAAAGAGAGTTAAATGCCACAATACTCGCTTTGTAGGTGTGTGATTCGCCCACCCCTTTTGCTAAAGCAAAATCCAAAGGGCTACATGAAGTGCTGTGATTCCCCCTATGGCTCTAGAAAAAAAGAAAAAAAAAAGTGAAAATTAGCATAGTGATCAGGAAATCATTGAATTTGCTAACAGAAAAATCTGTAACACAGATCTGAAATTGAAATCCTCTCTCTATTGCTGACTGATATTTAGAATAAGCTGTGTGCACCGTATTCTCCTACTGGTAGATGCCTATGTACTTTCATATATTCTGCTTTCAAAACATGGAAACATATAGGAGTAGAGTTAGTGTCTTCTCCTGGAAGAAGAAATCTTTGGTCCAAATCTGAGGTCTAAAGACTGTTAGTTGTATTTTACAAAGTTCAAACAAAATATAGACCTTGTGCTTTGAGATGAAACAGGAGCCTTCCTCCTCTGAGTGCATGCCATGAGTTTTACATTACAAACACTTCCAGTTATCTATGTATTCTGTGCTAGTGTGAGTAGTTTATGCAGGCATATTGAGATTACTTTTCCTCACTGGATATAATATTCCCTATTTGGTGATTACTGAACTCAGAGGAGCTGGACTTCAGAGTTGGACTTCACCCCAATAGGCAGAACTGAATTTTGGTCTCCCTGGGTGCTTTATAATGCTTTAAAAACTGTCCTTTTGTTGAAACAAATAAGATAGGAGACAGCAGCAATTTCCTTCCCCTGGTTTTGTTTCAAAGACTCTGTTTCCAGATAGTATGAGCTGGTTTGTTTGTTTTTACTTGCCTGGCAGATTAAGATGTGAAAAAAGAGGTGGGGCACTTAATTTGTAGGCTTGACTGGCAATGGTGTGGGGAACTTACAGATGTACTTGGAACTGCTGAGAAGGACAAATTTCTGCACAGGCCCTGGGCTTGCCTTAGGACTCATGTGGTAAAAACAGATCTCTCTAGGGACTTAAGGAACTTCCATAGTTAGACAGTAGTCGAATGCAGTTTCTGTAGACCGTGATTTTGGTCATCTAAATCTGAATCCCAACTGTGCACCAATCACAGCTCAGTAAGGTGCAGATCCTGTAAGGTATGTAGATGCTCAATGCCCACTGGTTGTAGTAAGAATAAGGTGACAAAGTACATTTGCAGATGTGAATTTCAAAATTCATCATTAAGTGTTTTGTTCATACAAGTAGTATCAGTTTTCCCACTGGACATGGAACAGAGGATTCTAGCCTAGTTTACATCTGTACTTAAAATCCACATGCTGTGCATAGCCCTGCCATCAGAAATGTTTAACCCACACAGTGTTCTTTCAAAGGAAAATTAATGTTTTCTTTACATAGCAGCAGGGATTTCATAGTTGAGGGCAGAAAAGTGTATCTTTTAAAAACAGTATTTAGTGCTTTCATCTCCAAAACCCTTTGCTAACACTGGGCTCAGCCCTTCATTCCTCCAGATACTGAACTCTTCTGACTATAAAGGGAGACACTTTCTATGATACAGGAACTGACAAGATCTGTCCCATCCTTATACCTCTCCTGTGAAGTAAATTGTTAACTTCTTGTAAGAGACATGGAGACAAGCAGACTGAATTTGTTTTTCCCAAGATTGCAATGCTGGGTAGTTGCTCACAACATCTAGGCCATATTTCAGCACAGTTTCTACTGGTTCACTGAACGTATCGTTTTGCCAATGCAGTACATGATGAGGGAGGAATTAAGCAGTATCTGGCAATAATTTGCACTTTACTGGGATTAATAAAAATCTCATTCTGTATTTATATTGAGGTGCTAAAATTATGCATGCATTAACCTGGCATGAATTTGCAAAGGGATGGCCTAAGTATTCAGTTTAGCAGATCTAGCTGTAGATACTTGGTACTGTCATTGAGAAAGTTTCATCAGTCGGTGAATTTTTTCATTTTTTTGTTTTTAAATAGGGTTATGTCATTTCTAGGTTCAGTAATTGTTGTGGCTGAATGTGTGCTATATGGAGAAATGGAGGTGAGTGGAAGACAGGAAATGCAAGAGATCAAGATATCAGTTTCCCAACAGCGCTCCTGATGCTCAGCAAATAAAACAAACAAACAAGAAAGTTTATTCCTGCTATCCTACTAGCCCTAGTGGCTATTGTAAAATTCTGCTTTATTCACTGACATCTGTAATCAGAATAGTTTGTATTCTCTGGTACTTTTGGAAATACATTATGTACATATCAGGTTATCTTTTGTATGGAAAGGATAGAGGTATGAGACTGTTTCAGACTTCCAAAAACCCATTAAAAATGGAATATTACAAAGTGCCCAAAGTATAGCACAATGACTTTCAAATGCTAACCTTTGCAATGTATTTGTTTCAATGAAAGAAAATGTGGTCCTTTCCTTTTGTTATCGTCCGCTTATTATTTTTTGTAAAAGAAAAAGGTATATCTGACATTTAAGGGATTAAAGCATATCTGAGACAAAAAATATATATATACTTACAAGTTTTGTAGCAACATTTTTGTTCCTGCAAGGCTCGAACTCACTGACCTTTCTGGGTAGGATAAAATTTTAGTTACCTTGTTGAAACTTAAATTTATATGAGCTGGCTAGAAGAACGGTTCTTAATTTTCAAGCTTTCCGGAAAATTTCAGGTATGGAACTCTTCAAGGATTGAGACCTGCTCTATTTCTAGAAGCTGGAAGTAAAGGAAGAAAAGCATTCTCATGACAAGATCCTGACATGCTTACTCCTACCAATTTGTATCTACTCCAGGTGCAGTTCGAATCTTGATTTCACCAAGATCCATCAAGCTAGGTTTCTAAGTCCATATACTGATATTCATTAAGGAAAGGAGGAGCTAAACACATAGAATCTAGTGCCTAGCATCTGAAAAAAATCACAAATCATTAAACTTTACTAGCTGCTAATGAAAATCTGGCCCATAGAAATTAAAGGTACGGATCATCCCTTGTTAGCTGGCTCTTGATTTATTGGTTTATATGAACATTCTTAATACACATACCTGTGGAGCTCAGCTTGTATTTTGAACAGCCTGAAGTCTGACTCCCACTGAAAGAGCCGCACTGAATGCAGTTCATGATGTTGGCAATTTTATAAGTTGTCTTTCATCAATCACTTTAGACAGGGGCTCAGAGTGAAGTTGCATCCAGCTTGTAGGCTAGAAGGCAAATCAGCCTTGTCAGAAGCTGCACATCCAGCCTCCAACCTGTCTGTGGGGCTTCCCTCTGTTGTCTGCACAGAGGCAGGTTTTTCAAAAAAGCCCCAAGTTTGTCTTTGAAAGCAAGCAATGAGTGGGAGTTTTCTCTGGCTGTGCTAAGGGTCTTCCAAGGCAAAGTATTCTCTGTGTTTAAAACCTGCAATTGACTCTGATGTTTTTTTTCGGCTTCCATATCCAGCTATTGGATCTTTTTCTAACTTCATTGCTTAATATAGCACTGGGTAGGCACAACATCCATTGTGCCTTGCAAAGTGAAGCCAAGTATCTAGGGGAATTAAAGCAATCATGACAATTTTTTCTTGTATGGAGTAGAATATATGGAACTGCATTGTGTTTAATGACGTTTTTGGTCTCCCATGGTGGCAAGGAGCAGGTGCCCGAGGGCACAAGCTTCCAGGGACACCTCCTGGTATGGACCATTGCCAAGAATTTGGAGGTTGGGGGTTTCTCCAGACAGACTGAGGTAAATCTTTGTGAATAATAGCTCATGTGATTAATAGCTCAAATGGATTGCTCGTCCATGATTTCATACGTTGTGTGCTTGAGCTCAAGTAAATGGCTAACATTTACAGCACCCTGTAGCAACATTTCCACAAGTTTGACTAAATATTTTATAAAGATTCATGGTCTTTCGGCTGTTCTGAACTTGCTTCCTGTTAGTTTCATTTTATTTCCTGTTATTTATTTATTTTATTTCCTATTTCTTGAATTGGAAAAGAAGATGAGCAACCAACCTTCTCACACTACTTATGGTTGTACTGACCTCTGTCACATCTTCCATCCTCTTCGGGCTGAAGAGTCCTCGTCTGCCCAGTCACTCTCCATAGAGAAGGTATTCCATACCTTTGATCTTTGCTGAACTTTTCCCATTCTATTATATGTTTTTGAGATGAGGCAAATATAAACACACATGAGACATCTGGGTGCACCATAGTCTTGTATGTCTATGGTATATGCCAATTTTCTAAGCTCTTTTTGCAATTCTTTCCTGTTGGTTCATCCCAAATAGCTCAGTATCATTGGTTAACATTGATACCTCGCCTCCCAAACTTTTCCCAAGTTGCACAGGAAAGTGATGAACAGCGAAGAAACCAGCACAGATCACTGCAAAACTTCAGTGGTGGTCTCTTTTTTTGAAAACTGATAATTTACCTTTTATTTCCTATCTTTTACCTAATTATCAACTCACATAAGGCTCTTTCTTTACACTGTCTTAATCTGCTTAAGAGTCTTAGATGGCAGTTTTTCTCAGCAGTCTTCTATAAAAACAGTGGTCTAGCCCTTATCAATATGCTTATGCCAGATGACCCTGCCTCAATATTTCATAATGATCCACGTACTAGCATTTGTCTGGTCTAGACATTGGGATTTTGTGGGTTCCCTGGGAACTTGTGACCCTGGGAGACTTGGGAAAGTCTCCAAGGCAGAGAAATCTTGTAAAAGGTTGGCATTGCCTTTATACTTTGGCCAGCCTTGAACTCCCAAACAGGTTTAAGTAAGAGTTTAGAAACTAGAAGTTAATAGTTTGCACATACATAGGTCCAAATCTACCTTGCACAAATCAGACTTTCAATATAGATAGGCAAGGATATTTGGTGTGGGGAAAGAAGAAGGCAGAGACAAGACAGAGTCAGTAATACTATTGAAAAATATTGGTACAGCAGAAATGGTGAAAATTATGGAGGATTATGAAATATGTCAGATGGAAATAGAAGCAGCAGAGATGAAACTTGAAGTAAATAAACTGACTTTAAAGTAATCCCATAGTTCAATTACTCAGCACAGTTTCTGTGGTCTGAGCAAGCAGAACCTCTGCATAGGAGCAAACATAAATAACAACATCGATTTCTGTCCAGCCTCCACTAGAAGTTAACAGCACAAATAACATATTAAACGTCTACAAGAAAATTATACATATGACAACTTTATATTGTTCAGTGCTATTGTTGCATTTGACATGCTAAATGTGTTGTCACTGATTTTATGATGCAGAGATTAGCTAAAATGTTGCTATAAAAAAAGAGTCACAAGGCCTTTTACTGTAGGATTTAGCAGTCTGAGTGGATAATGTGACAGGAAAGAAGGGGCATGTTTTAGAATTATTGGAAAATATATTAGCATGTATAATTAATTGATGGAATTCACTACTGCAGGAGACAAAATGTCTTTGATGCCCTTGAATGATTAAGTGATATGTTTTAAAATAGGACTAAGGAAATCATATAGGCAAGGACATAAATAGGAGTCAGGAACTCCATGTTAATCTATAACATGATGTAATTTGATTAGCTACAGTAGCAGCCCTCTGCTGTTTGAGGAGCTGTTCACTTAATGGAGCAGACTAGGGTAGGATGTGTAATCTTCTTGTGTTAGAAGAGAATAGTATGTATGAAATGTTCAAAAGATTTTCATTTTCAAATTCTAACTTTAAACAAAACCCTAAATTATAGCAGGAGCTAAACTATGTAATGCTTTACCAACTAGATAGCCATTTCATATATTTATGGATTTCGAAGGAATTATAATAGTAGATATTAGAAAGAAATATACTGTCATAGCCATATGTGCAAAACCATAGAGACTTAATTTTTCAGGTCTTCTTTTAGCAATACAAAGCCTAAAGTGTTTTAAATTGCATTTAGAGATTTTTTATTAGAAATCTTATGAGGTCCAAAAGCAGTTTTTTTTCAGAATATTTTGGAATGTATTATGCTAAATTGTTTGACAATGGCTCGACATCATTGCAATTGTCAGCCAGGTTTATTAATATTCCAGCCATGAATGTATGCACAGGTATATTCTGTTAATAACTCAAGTTATTAATAATATTATTTATATGTAAAACACAAATAGTACTGGTGAACACTCTACAGTAGATTGATATATGGTAGTCATAACAGTGCTATCTATGTTAGTGGTGTTTCATGCCACAAAATATATTTCACAGTATTTCTTAGCATAATAAGATCTTCTTAAACCTTGGGTCTTTTAAAGAAAAAACCTTTTGGGGGAAGAAATCCTGCAACAAAAATAGGAAATTCAAACATGTTTTACGGTAACAGTTTTAAAAGAAATGGCTTCAGCATTAAAAAAAATCCATTAAAACTTAAACAAAACCTCCCAGATTAGTGACAGATGTCTAGGGATTCAATTACTGAAACAGTTTGTAATCAACTTAAATAAATTCTTTTTTCAAGTTTACAAGAAAAAAAAATTTGAAATAAACTAGGGAAGCCAACATCAAAGATTCTGTACATCATAAACTAATAATGCAATTTAATATATTAACATATAAAAAATACGTTAACTATGCTTTTCTCAGAGCTCTTTAGCAGAATTGGGAAAAAAATGAATGGATCATATGTTCTTAGACTTCCATTTAAAAATTCATAGGAATAAACAGAGTAGGAAAGTTGATTGTCTTGTACCTAATACTGGTCTGTAATAGAAATAGAGAACATTTGTCAAAATTTGTCAGATCTGAAAACAGTTCTGCATTTAGTCTTACTTAACTAATGAATAAAGGATGTATGTTCATCTCAGTTGCCTCCTAATTAAGATGAAATTAATAGAAATATTAAATGTTCACCTGCAGTGATCAAGAATGAAAGTACAGCACTGCAGGAATCTTTGCTTTTGCAAAGATTTGAACTGCTATACATTTACTAAGAAAATAATATCTATCCTTCTGTACCTACAGATGACTTGTTTAAGTTAAACATAATTTTTAAAAGTCACTTTTCTTGTGAAGTGTGAATTCTTGTAGGACAATATTTCAACTGTCATTTCTTATCTTCCTAATAAAACTGAAAGGAATTCTGGCAGCTCTTCTCTGCACTCTGGAGTCTAATACACACATAATCATGCTAAGGATTGATTATTTCCCAGCTTTATATTTTTCATGTACGTGCTTCTTGTTCAGGGTGGATCTTTTCTGTCCAGGAAGGATGACTCTGAACAACTTGTTGCCCATCTGCAAATTACAGTCCCACTAGCCACTTCCTCAACTAATCATTGAACAAAAACAGATTATAGTTTACATTTCCCAAGTGGCAAAAAAATGCTCCACTTGGTAAAATTTCCCAGTGATTAATTGCTGCCTTTACGAACCATATTATGCCCTTGAAAAGTAGTCAGGGTCAGCACACCATGAGAAAACCCAGATATCCTTTCAGTGAAATACCATAGCCAGAATAGTTAAGAACTTTTATTGAGCAGTAAAAAATCAGCAAAAATATTGTTTCATAAAATATGTAACTTATACAGCTGAACTTTTTTTTTTTTTTTTTAGTGTATATATATAAACAAGACAAATACAGAAAACTGGAAGACAAAAATAAATGCACCCCAACTGTGCAACTCTGATGTCATGCAGGACTGGAGAAGATGGCTGCAAGGAAAGGCACAGTTGAGAGAAAGGCAGGAAAAAAAAAAAGGAGAATCCTTGATATGTTAAATAGCAAACAGGGGCATGACTGCTGAATAGAATTTAAGCTCATAGGGTGAAAAAAGAAGGAAATTGCAGAGGTCATATAAAGCTGTCAGAAATTACTAATAAGGTATTTTTTTCTTGCTGCTGCCATCCCCTCTGATGAGGGTGAACAACCTTTCACAGTAATGATTAAAGCCATCATGATACAATTTAACCTACTGCACATGAATACATTCTAGTGACTAAAGTCAAGAATGGCCATTGGTATAAAATTAACCCATTCTTAATGATATTTGAAAAAATGTAATTTCATGCTCCACCTCAGCTGGTTTGAATTGCTGTGTTCCATTTCTTTAGAATCACTAATACTATTTTTGAACAGGGAAGAAGACCCTTAGAAATTGAAAATGTTATCAGTGAATTGAAGAGAAAGTACAGATTCACCCTCAGATCAAAAATGTGCTGCTCCTATGCAAGAGATGTCTAAATTACGGGGACATCACACTTAAGTGACAGGATAATCATTTCATCTTTTACAACAGCTAATTTGTCAATGAATAGCACTTTTTTTTCTTTAGATTTTATCTTTGGATTCATTTAAGAACTGAAAGAGAAGACAAGCTCCACCCTAGCTATCTGTGGCAGAATTTCCATCAGCTTCTGAGGCAGGACTTCTAACATGAAACTGTACTGATTTTTTTTTTTTTTTTTGGCAAAACTTTGTCTCGAGCATAAGAATTTGTCTTGGCTCAATGAGATTAGGATTTTTTACTATACTTTGATGAATAAATAATACTGTGTGTATAGATGATCCAAGATAAATAGTATTCTGTACAAACAGGACTATGGTACAACGCGTAAATCAGACTTAAAATGAAGGGGTGCTGAAAAAGGATGTGGTTGCACGGCATATTGAACAGATGGTGCTGGTGGGAACCGAGGGTGCTCAGACCTCTCTGGAGAAACACGGACCTCAGAGTGAAAAGCAAGCACATCGTGATGCCCCGTTAACAGCTCATGGGTGAGTGTGTACACAGTGAACACTGGGCCATGGCCAGTATTAAATAAGATTATTTGCTGGTTCATGTTTATGGCTTGTGACAATTTTTCATCGCAGCTGTCTAGAATAGAGTTCATATTAGTAAGTATAGATGTCTCCACGTGGTTTACTATTTGCAGTTAAACTTTCTGCAACACGATCTGTTTTATCAGAGTGCAGCATAGAGGTTGGACTAGATGATTTCTAGAGGTCCCTTCCAACCTTAACCATTCTGTGATTAATCAGTTCATCATAATTTTTTGCTAATTACCACTGCTTTGTGGCTGATGAGAGCTTGTGTTTATCCTTCTGTATTAGAATTTGGTTCCATGTTAAGAGAAAAAGCTTTGCTGGCCGCACAGGAGAGTTATATTTTTTGTTATTTTAATATTAAAATGATATCACTTGTTCTAAGAGAAAACTGAATTCACAAAGGTAAATTTTAAAACACTGTGGCATTCGCAACACATCCCCGCAGTGGGAGCGACGGGGGCCGAGGACACCACGTGTACGTGTGTCCGTGACAGACACCGTCGCTGCTCCCACTCCTGTCTGCTACAGCCTCCTCAGTTTGAACGGGGCGGCGGTTGCACGGCGCCGCCTCAGCGCACAGCCATGATCGTCATCTCGCAAGACGGGACCCGCCAGAGTTGGGGGGAGGGAGGGTTCGGAGGTGTACGGTGCCTGCGTGTTGCAGTGGGCGGGTGTTGGGGCGGTGTGTTGCGGTGGGGGTTGTTCATTATGGGGGGGCCGTTGGCCCTCTTAGTGTGTCTGGATAGCCTGCAGAAGCGGGAACCTGAGCGAGAGTGGAGAGCCAGCTGGAGGCCATAGTCAAATGGATAGTGAAGTGGGGAAGCCTATGATTTGCATCAGTAGGAGGAAGGTTTGTGCTGCATTGACTTGTACAGTAGGAGGAAGATTCGTGCACCACTGATCTGAACTGCAGTATAGAGTAGCGTAGCCAGCAGGACCGTGGAAGTGATCATCCACATGTATGCGCCACTGCTGAGGCTGCACCTTGAATACTGTGTTCAGTTCACTACAAGAAAGACATTGAGGTGTTGGAGCATGTTTAGAGAAGGACAGTGAAGCTGGTGAAGGGGATGGAGCACAAGACCTTATTAGGAGCAGCTGAGGGAGCTGGGGTTATTTAATCTGGAGGAGGCTCAGGGGAGACCTTGCAGCTCTCTACAACTACCTGAAAGGAGGTTGTAGTGAGGCAAGGGGTCAATATCCAGAATAACTATTGACAGGCCAAGAGGAAATGGCCTCAAGTTGCACCAGGGAAGGTTCAGTTTGCATATTAGGAAAAAATCCTAAATATAAAGAGAATTTAAGCTTTGGAACAGGTTACCCAGGGAAGTGGCAGTGTCACCATCCCTGGCAGTATTCAAGAAACCTGTAGATGAGGTGCTTTGGGACGTGATTCAGCAGGAATGGTGGTGATGGGTGTATGGTTGGACTTGGTCTCAAAGGTCTGTTGCAACCATTATGGTTCTGTGATAGGTGCAGGGCTTGTTGAGAATGGTCAAACCCCATTGTGACCACGTAGCCTTGATATATGTTTTAATAGGAGTGCTTATGTAAATGGAATAAAGAAGAAAAGTCGGTTTCTTAGAGTTGCTTTTGCTGTCATATTCTCTTGCATTTACTTCAATAAGCGATTGCAACTAGTTCTTTTTGTATTTTGGATTAGTTTGATTTTTGCATAGTTTGCTTGTTCACCTTCATACCTGCAGAGAGAAGATATTACACAACCTTTTACAGGCCAAAATGCACGTTTGCATGGCAAGAGGGTTACTTGCCAATGGCAAGTTTAATGGCAAGAGGGTTACTTGCCATTATCCTTTCAGCATTATGAATCAGCTCACGCTTATCATGCTCTCACATTAATTGGTTACTAGATAATTTTCAAACCAGTTAAATTGCTTGACCCTTTTAAATTTTCTCAGACTGTTTTTCCTTTTGTCCCTGATGTCCCCTGGCTATTTCAGCAAGTTCTCTATCTGAAATGAGACTGATAAGCAGCCTGGATTGCAGACAGGATTGCTATCCAAAATGGAGTTCAGCATTTATTTTAGTCATCTATACATGAGCAATAGGAGATAGCAAGGTTTAAGCCTGATAATTAAGAGAGCATTCATATATATAGACATATATTTATAATCTAAGTTTTTTAGTTTTTTTTTTCCTTGACTGAACATCAAATAATAATCTGAGAATTTAGATATTACTCCGTTTAAGAGGTAACATTAGAATCTCTGCATTTAGTTCTTAGAAGTGGAGAATAATTCTAGGTTTCTAACATACTTTTCTAAACAGCCATCTGTTTTCTGAGTGTGTTATTGGATACTTAGAGGAAAAAAAAAAGAACCAAAGTAAACAGGAGTTGCTTTTTAATTGAAAAACACTGCTGCATTTTAAACTGTACAAAGGAATAGGAAGAAAAATAAAGTCCAGGCTGATGAATACCTAAATAGCAACTAGAAAAATCGGAGGGGGAGTTGGGGGGGTGTCAAATACGAAAGATTTTTCTAATGTGCCTGAACTTCAGCACCCAACTGCTAGCATGTTAGAGTATCTCTGTAAGTCAGGCTTGCTTTACAACCACCTCCTGTACTAAGGTTTTAGCAATATTCTAAAGTACAATACTGAACCTACTGACATTTGGGTTGTGCAGAGGTAGATAAATTTCAGCTGAGTCATAACAGACATGATATGAAATAGAGGCACTTAGGATGTTGATGAAGATCACATACAATCATGAGCACACTTGCAAGATAAGAACTCTCCCCATGTTATTCTTCCCCATCTCCGAAAACCAGTAAAAGCTGTAGCAGTGAAATAAAAATTCTCTTCCCTCAGAAATGCATCTAATTTTTAAAGCTTATTTGGAGGTAGATATGTATCAAAAGTGAAAAAAAGTACAGTTTGCATGCCGCAAGAGTTTGAAGAAAATAATGTTCACGTGGTACAGTCCCGAATTTATGCTTACACCTTAGTGCGAGAAAAAAGTACGGTTTTATTCTGAAACATTGTGAATGGATAGCTCTTTAAAATTTCCACAGCAAAGACAATGAAAGTTACCTAAGGAAGCAAGGAAAAAGAGTAGTTGGTAGCACCTGTGGTGCTTGGGAGCATAAGGAAGATGTGCACTGTAAGAAGATCTCCTTTTTTCAGTCTTTTAAGTAGTATTGAGTTCTGTAAAGGAAATAAAATGTTGACAAAATTACTATAAAAAAAAAAGATGGACCAATTTGTTTTAGTAGTGATTTCCAGTACAAAACTTACTGCTATGAACTGGTCTTAAGCTGTCGCTGAAATGGACACAGAAACATACCCTTAATTCTTGCTTTCAATGTGTGACTTACTAGTAGCAAAAATGTCTTGGGAGGAGATCTCACTTTTCACATTTCACAAGTAGCTGTTACTGTAGCTCCCATATTAATAAGATATTTGTGACTATGTTATTTGGGGCTGGTAGGATGAAAGTTGGCTATAAACTTGACAACTTGTAAGGGGCACCAGACAAATAACCGAGCAGAGGACACGAGTGAGGTGCAGTCCTGAGGGTATAACCTTTTATCAAGGTTCTTTGAAGATATTCTCAGGTTGCAGCAAAATAGAATTGGACAGCACATGGAAGAAAACTTGCAAGAATGCAAAAAATACTCTAGCTTGCCCCAAGAAATGCTGCAATTTCAGTGTTTCCTTCTGTTCTTTTTCTTTCTATTGTTATTCAAGATCATCTGGAGTGACCAAGATGAGAAATGGCCAAATCTGGTCTTGGGATTGGGGAAACCTTCCAGCTGTAGTAACAGCTGCTGTTGTCTATTTATCAGGCAGGAACACAGTTTCTTGATAGTAAATTTCGATCCACAGTCCTCTTTGGCACTGTCAACAGATGTTGTTGTTAATATATACAGTAAGAGGAAACAGCTGATTTTTTTCCTGTACTGACAAAGGCATTGCCACTTTTTTTTTTTTTTTTTTTTGAGTTTGTCTTCAGAAGCACAAACAGGATTTCACAGTGTTTTGAGTAGCCAATGCTACTCAACTGCGTTTTCAATTGAAAGCCAAAGGTGTTGGTCCTACAAGTTACAACTGCATAAAAATTATAGGATGTGAAGTAAATGCAGTAAACTACTGGATACAGTTTTGGGGGTATTAACACATTTGTTAAAGAAAAAAATAGGTACTGGCATAGAGGTGGCAATTGCCAGCAGGAAAGCAAATTCACTGTGCAGCAGACTTGCTGCTAGTATTAGTCATGCACGTTGCACTTATTTCTTAGACAGTTCATGCTAGTCCTTCCCTAGAGAACAGCCTTCTAGCCAAAATGATGCTGCTGCATATAAGAAGTTTTAGTCCTTGCATGCTCTGTTAAATTAGCCCCTGCTTGTTTTGATCGTCTTTTCCTTGGTGTCTGCTTGCAGTGACTTAGAGATGCAAGGCACAGCAGGTTAAGGAAGGAACAAGGAACCTTAGATTAAAATGAGAGAAAACCTAGGTTAGACCATGAAACCCATTGTTGCCCCAGCAACTAGTCCCATGAAGTAAATAACATAGCCATGACACAGCCATGTTAGAAGTTCTGTTAATCAGTTTACTCATTAAAGTGATTTGAGCATTTCTAGGGGTTATAAAATTAGTTTAAATAAGGCTACCCATTTTGCTTGCTAACTTCAGTCCCTATCCTGAATAAATAGAAGAAGGCTTGTCTGGAAATGGTATTGCTGCCAAAGCACCTAACTATCTGCACTTTTATTCCAAAGAAGTATCAGAGCTTCTTCCAGTTGGTGTCTGTCAATGCAAATAGAAATACAAGCCTTGACTTTGTAAAACAAG
The DNA here is from genome assembly GCF_059628265.1 of Tinamus guttatus. Lineage (NCBI taxonomy): Eukaryota > Metazoa > Chordata > Aves > Tinamiformes > Tinamidae > Tinamus > Tinamus guttatus. The sequence goes on along the minus strand of NW_028288990.1, from coordinate 2,016,918 downwards.
TGCGATGATAGAGCTTGATTATCAGCCCTAATTAGCAAGAGAGTTTGCCACATCCTAGGTTATTTACATCTTCTCAAATTCTGAATCTACAGGTCAAGTGGATGCTATCGGTCTTTTTTTTCACTATTCTTTACCAAAAAAAAAAAAAAAAAAATCCATTGTGAAACATCGCAGACGGAGTTGCAATAGATTATAGGTAATCGGTATTCTCTTGTTAAAATCCCACTTGTAGGTTGGGGTTTTTCTATTTTCTGTTCAGAGAAAGCCTCTTAAATGCTAACTGCAATTGCTAAAAAATGGCAGGAAGGCTTCTTGCTTTTGTTTTTTGGGGAAAAAAGAAGCTACTGGCATTAACATGAAAATATGTTAATAGCTTTTTAGTATATGTTAGACGTTAGATTTAACGTACAAATCTGTGTTTTAATGTGCCACTTTCAATGTATTGTTATTTGTTAGGGGATACATATTTCATGGTCAAAATAATTTTCAGATATGCTGCATGAAAATACAACACTACCTGGAAAAGCTGACGCAAAGTGATACATGAAATGTATATCCTTCAGATTTCAGGTAGCTGCTTTTGCTTTGCAAGCCAAAAAGTCCGAAATATGTATACTCACTTTATACTTATGTATATACTTAATGAATAATTATTAGTTACAGTTTATAAAGGGAAAATTGAATTTATATGGAATAGGCACACTAGCCTAGCACAAAGCACAAAGTTCAAAAAATATAATCAGCTGAGGACCTATGCATTTCTTTCTGGTGATAAAGCAGGAGGAACATGCAGGGGGGGCATTTCCTGCTCCTTTTTGAAGGAGAAAGACAAGTGTAGTAGAAGGAGAAATGTATTGAACTTTTGTCCAATGAAATGCAAATTAAAGCAGATAGAGGTAGCAGGAAAAAAAAGCCCCAGCTTTCCGAGGCAAGGTTAGCAATTATCTTAAATGCATAAGTATTTGTATGTGTTCTATTCATTTTCTGGGTAATCGTTCACAGTGTGTGTTTGGAATCCTATTCATCTTGCCACTTGCATGTTCCATTTTAAAAATTCATAAGCAAGGAATATTTTTGTTGTTCTCCCACGGTAGAGATGGAATCAAGAGGCTTAAAGAAGTCAGGAGTCTGTGTAGGAAGGAATAAAAGATCATTTGGTTGTAATATTTAAAACTGGAGTTATTCACTGACGAATCTGTAAAGCAAGCATCTAGAACACTATTGTTCTGCAGGAAAAATAATGAAATTCATAGAAGAATGAAAGTATTCCAAAGAAAAAAAAAAAGTGTTTTTAATGATAGCCACCAAAAGTTTTGGATTATCTTGCATCTTGTGATATTTGATAGGGCCTTTTTTATTCCTATTTTTTTTATTGCTCAAAAGCCTATGAAAAAAAAAAAAGATAATCTCATCTTAAAATATAAACTGAAAATATGTAAGTTCTTTAAGATCTCTTTTAGCTCATTGCATGTGGGATGGGGAGTATGATTTGCATTTCATGAATATTCTCAGTGATGAGAAAATAGGGATTTTTCATGCTCAGGAAAGAAATTCAGATGCATTCCAGATATAGGAAAAATCATCATGGTTCTTGTTCAAACAAATGGATTTTATGCAGGCAGAAAATTGTTGTAACTCTGTGAGAAGCCAAGAACAGTTAAAAAAAAAATGTAAAGTCTTTAGCCTTAGGTATTTAAGGAAATTTAAGGAAATCTTAAACAGGGTCTCAGGACAACTTAACTGTTTCCAGAGCATTATACTGGGAGTTGGACATTGGGGCAGACTGAGTTTGGGAGGATGGGATTCTATTCAGAATCATTCAATTTTTGGTATATTTTTGTCAGTTTAGTACATGTCTGAGTCCTGGAGTCTACTTCTCATCAAATGTCAGCTCGTTTTTATATATAATTTGAAAAGTATAGTAGAAAAACGTAATTTCAAGGGTAGTTTTCTTCTGTATTGATATTGAATCAGTCGTAAAACGGGAGCCTGAAAAGCAGACTTATTTTGCCGAGACTAGCTCAGATAAAAGAACAATACAACATAGATCATCACTATTACGTGAACTGGGTTAGTCAGCTTTGTTCCAAATCACAAGTGTGGTTAGTCTTAGCACCAAGCAGTGTTCTGACTCACGAGGTAGCAATTTGCATTTAATCATATGTAAAGATTATTTTTGGCAATGACATATGTAACGTGGTGCGTATTTATCAGTGTAGAATGAGATAAATCTCATTTGCTTCCTTCTGGGACATGCCTTAAATGCATGTTCAAAATTAAGGCCATGTTTAGGATTTTTCATGAATCGGGATACTTTTTTGATTCTGGACATTTTTTTTTTCTGGCCATTTAGTTTTACTTTTCAAAAAACAGAAGTGTGTGAGGCTATTGGTATACCATCTGTATTATCAGAGTCGGCTCCAAAGGTAGCATTTACTGAAAATACTGAGTGGAAGAAGTTTTGGATCCTCCGTGATCCTCATTCATAGTAAAAGCATGGTGGTAGGCTGTTAGGAAATAAGACCAGTAGAAATGGCCATGTTTGATTAATTGTAATGAAGACTTTTGCTTGTTCTGCATAGGCTGAAATAATCCCCCCTTTTCTGCAGCTAGGACCTATTAAACACTTGACAGGAGTAATTATTTGACAAATATTTTCAATATTCTCTGAATAATTTCTGTAGCAGCATGAGTGCTGCAAAAAAATCACTGTATTATATTCATTAAAAATGACAACATTTATTGAATAATATATTCAAAGAATAGTATTGACTGCTTACAACTCAAGTGCTGGAGCCGGCTGCTACCTGAGAAGAGTGGCTAGAGATATACAGGAGTCCAGTCTGCATTCTTAATCTAGATGGTTCAAAAGTAATCAGCTGCAACATAGACTTGCACACCTCTGCCTGGTTTGGGTAACTAAGCTCTTTAATGCACATCTGATTAAATGTTTTTAAAAATACACTTCTAAAAAGCTTTATAGTAGTTCTTTTAGGAAAGAAGAATAAAGGATAAGTACTTGTAACTGCCTATCCAGAAACTAATGATTTTCTTTTAGTGGGTTCAGTTTTGGTACTATTAATAATAAATATTAAGTCCTTGTATGCTATTTTCATCCAGAAATATCAAATGCTGTAGGAACAAGGGAAAATTCATCTCAGATGTGTCTCCATAAAGCTCACAAAATGATTAAAACAAGAATATCAGGAATAGAACAACACTCATACTCCAGTCAAATGCCCTTACTGATCAGTGTTCATGCTGGGTGTGCAAGTTCCCACACAATTCATCCAGGAATACACACCAGATAACAGTGGTCAGGAAATGTATTTCTAAGTAAAGGTCCTTTAGAAACAGCACAAAGAAGTCCTCAGGTCTGTGTCCAGGGAAGAAAGGTATATGTGAGAAAGAGGGAAGCCAGCAAAGCACACTGGTAATATCCATGGGTAGGAGCAAACTTTCCAAAGATTAAGCAACCATAACGTGATAAGTGCCACATTACATAGTACTCAAAGTATTATAAGATTTTGTGTTAATTTAGGATTTCTATATTTCAGTAAAGAAATAATCTTCATGTAAAGATGTGTAGTAGTTAAGAATTGTAATAGTTCTTTCCTAGCAGGCTTTCTGTACAGCTGAAGAATGGCAAGTGAGGCAAATATACCTGGGGGAGAGGAAGGGGAGAGAGGAAGGGGAGAGAGGATGCAGTCAGCTGCGACCCTCTTAGTCTGACCTCAGCAGTGCATCAAGGCTTTAGGAGAAATTTGGAAGATGTAGCAGATTAGCAATCATCTGAATTGTATTAATATTTCTTTGTGTTCCCTTTTTAAAAAAAAAAAATTAAACCAACCACTTCAATCCCTTGTTCTTGCTGAGTTATCTGTTAGGCACGAATTTCCAATGATCTATTCTGTTTTCAGCATGTTTTCAGCTTAGAGAAAAGTGTGTGTGTAAGTAAAACAACCCACTATAGCCCAACTGGAAGCCGCTGTAGGTTTTTTAAGATACACTTGATTATATCTTTGCAAGAATGACTTGCTCCCTAATAAATAATTAGTAGACTGAAAGTTCTTTGCTACTTTATCTTGCTGGTTACTGATAGGGTATTTTGAATTGTCCTAATTGATGAGTGAGTTGTGTATACTTGTGTACTTGCCTATTCTAACATTAGTGAGATGATTAAACTTTGCAGAATGGTTTGTACCAGCAGTGCAGAGGGTTTGTCTTTGGAGGATAGCCTGTACTAATCAGCCTTCCTGAGTTCTCCGTGCTACATTACTCAAGCTCAGGACTTCTCTGTTTGGAGAAAAACTGTTGTTCAGTCTAATTGTACGGAATGAGCTAATCCCACTGATTGCACCTGTAGTTTGAAAATTTTGCAAAGTGAGAGGAAAACAGTTACCTTTTGTGAACATACTTTCTTGAAATAGAAAACCGTGAAGAAATCATGAGTAAAACAAATGAAAAGGCAACTGCTTGGATTTTTTGCCAAGTTTTATTGCTTTTTGCTTCTGACTTCTCTAAGTGTAATGCTGGATGCCAGCACATAGTTTAAAACTGTCTTTTGCAGTCTTTTAGAATGTATTTCATTTAATTTTTTCCTTCACAAATCATCAGAGAAATATTCCTCAGCAATTTCTGTCATGTAGTTTTGAATGTTCAATATTTTGCTGCAGTCTCATTTTCCCGTCTCGCTGCCACTGGTGACTAGTTTGGAACAAAGCTCTCAATCCTTGAAAAAAGGGATAAGCACAGAATAGAAATGGCCTGCCTTTTATTCTTACAGATTGGCAAGTTGTTTTAATCAATGACCAAAGCTTCCAAGTTTCTGCCTGTTACTGCAACCTACACCACCTTTGGGGGCAATGTTCAGCAACATCAAGGAACTTGATGACAAAACGATACTACCTGGTGAGCTACAAGATACCAAGTGTTTAAAAAGATGGCTAACACTGAAAGAAGTGGAGTTCTTTGACTTTTCTTTCACTTCAGTTTGGTAAATTAGGGCTAGATTGTGCCCAGAGGAAGCAACGTGTGCTTATGGTAAACCAACGGTAACTCAATACTGAAATTATCTCATGTTATCCCATTTTTCCCAAGAGGAGAGAATTTGCTTTGGGAATGTGGCTGTAAGCAGTGTCTTTAAAATTTAGAACTAGCCAGAAAGTGGACTTCAATAAATAATAGTTTGTTTCATAAAGAAATAGCCCATTTAATACATACATGATGTACTTAAGTGATGAGGAAGAGCAGTAATGGTGTTTTATAAGTGAAGAGATGCTGGGTTAGAGTTTCTTTAATCTGTGCGTAGTGAATTTTAATGCCTTGCCTTCTTGTATCAGTGCAACCCATGTGACTTAGGTGGGCTGATTCTGATTATATTGTCAAAACGAGTCAGGGAACAAGTATTTAATTTGTGTATGAATACTGAAAATTGGTTTGCATAAGTAGCTTGAAACCATTTGCAAGTTAAAAATCTAGCACTTTCCAGAACTTTTTCTATGTTCCAATGAATAGATTTCCCCTGAATTCTTACACACATTGTTGTAGCACGGGAACTTTGATTACACTGCTTTCTAAGAGGGGAGTGATGTATGCTATATTATTTTGAGTCTGCCTTTAGGATGAGATGAGAGTTTAATACATCTCTGTCATGGGATGGTTGTAAGCAAAATACTAGGAGTCTTCAGTTCTAGCAGTTCTACAGTGAAAGGAAATGAAAATGCTGAAATGAAGAACTAGCAGTTCTTCAATTTATGCACATCTGGCTGGCTCACTTGACTTCAGCGAAGCCAACACAAATTGAGGATCTTGTGGAGACATTTATTAGGACAACAGAAAGAAAAGTGTACTTAATTTAAGGTTCTAAGTATTGCCATATTTGGACTGAAACACTGAAAAAAAAGCATAATTCACCTAGGTTCCTTCTGACATAGGTTACAATGTGATAGAGGAAATCCCACAACATTGAGACCCCCAGTGCATACAGAATGGAAAGACAGCACTTGATATGCAGTTTGGTGAGAGTGTATTCTGAAATACGCTGTAAACCCAATCATTTCCCTGGCTATAATAAGAAGAGATTCAGTACATGGGGACATAAAACTACAGAATCTGTTTGTGCGTATAGAGCCATACATTCATATACAGACACACAACTGTGACTAAAATACACAGCTAAGAGGAAAGAAGGGAAAAATAATTTTCCAGTATATAAAGAGAAATATTCAGGCAAGTATTTCCAGATGAAGAAGAGCTTAAAAAAAAAAAAAAAAAAAAAAAAAAAAAAAAAGTTCCTTTCTTAGAAACAGTAAGTCTGCTAAGGAATTCAAATAGAGAATTCAGACTTTACAAGTACTCACATCTGAGAAGTAGCATAACCATTAGAGCGCAAAATTAAAAATACTCTTCTAGAAAGCTCAGTGGAAATACAAGTCCTGAGATCTGGGGAGCCAAGAGAAGAAAAATACTGTTTACCTTTTCCTAGCTTCTATCCTTAAACTTCAGTGCTTTAAAATCTCTTGCTTCCTCCACCAAAGAGGTAAAAGGGACACTTAATAGGTTTCCTTTTGCCCATGGAACAAAGCTGGATGTCACTTTTATCCTTGGCTTTTATGTTGCTCCCCAAGTCTATCCCTCTTGGAACAGTTTGCTGCTACTCAGTGCCAGCAGGAGCTTCAGAAGGCACCATCTGCACTTACTGCTGCGTTTGGGACAGGCTCTCTTGATTCCTAATGCCCTGGAATGGAGATATCACTCTGTGTCCAGAAATAGCAGCCATCGTATTTTGAGGATGAAGAAGAGGTGTAGATCTCAGAGTCTAATAGGCTTTGCACTGTTGCCAAAGGAGAAGAGGCCATGTACTTCTTTTTTTGTGGAAGCGGATAGAGTATATTCTGAGTCTACTCTTCAAAAAATAAACGACAATTCCTCCATCATTTCATAAAAATATATTCAAATGAAAAGTTACTTTGAAGAAAATTTTCATAGTAATGTTTTATATGGGTCACTTAGCTTATGCAGTTCTTTTGAGGAAATGTGAAGCTTTCAGTCACAGCTAAGGGGCGTCGCGTTTGTGCCCTGTCAGTATACGAAAGGGTCTAATTGTAGCTGAAGTCCCATTATGCTGAACAAATAATGTCTCCCCAAGACATGATGGCGTAATTTTGAATTCAGTGGACTGGGGAGGGAAGGGATGAAGCATTTAAGATTGTCCATGTTCTCTGTTGGGAAATATTCAACCAATGCCTCATTGTAATAATACAAAAATAGTACATGCTAATACTACTTTCATTGAGAAACAATAAAAAAATGGGTAGTGTGCCTGTGGAATCTATTACCAAAATAGTTAGGACCTTTTTGCAAAGTTTTCTTCAGTGCTGAGTAACAAGCGCATGGGCTGTGTTGCTCTTTCTGCTATTCAACAGAAGGATCATATGTAGTGTTCAAGCCAGAAAATGCAGGATTTCAAAATTTCTAAGAAAAAATGTAGGCTGGGAGGCATTAATATTGATTGGAAGTAAGGAGTAGAATTTGACACCTTGTTTTAAGTAATGTGTCCAACAAGGACTGAAAATGCAGGTCATTGCCGACATAGGCTTGTTCTGCACTGGGGAACATTTACAGAACGTTCCTACTATTGCAGCTCCATTGACATTAGTGATACAAGGAGCTGCAATGTTCACAGCTCTCCAGCACTAGCAGCTGTTTCAGCACTGTGTTAATTAGGTTGGCACTGAGCTGGTTTAATAGATACAATGCTGATGAGAGCTGCTGGGGTGCCATCTAAATGAGGACTGCCAGCACTCATGAAGTTGTAGTGGTATTGGTAGCTGTGGAAATTATTTGCAGAGCTCAGTAAGTAAAACTGAGATATGTGGGCTGAAGTTACAGGATTGTATATGAATGTGTGTATGTGATTTTATTTAGTCTTTGCCTTTTTTTTTTTAGCCCCCCACTCACATGGGTACACTTTGCTGGTCATTTTTAAAAATAGAAAACCCTCATGAATCATGAATCTTCAGGTTTGATATAGGCTTAAATTAGGGAGAGTGGAGGGCATAAGAAAGCTTTCTATTTAGGATCAAGGATGTGAAGTACAATGTATCCGGATAAGGGAGAAATGGGGAGGATAATTCTCTCAATGTGCACTGTGCAGTTGATAAAGTGGTGTGAGTTCTGCATTGATTGTTAAAGCATTTTAAAAGTACCCAATATGAGCTAACAGTACTAGTATCATTCAGACATGCCTATATGCGATTACCCACTTTCCTACTCAAAGCATGGTGTGTTTGCGTGAACCTGGTGTATTTCTAATGAAGTATAATTTATAATGATAAAGGAATAGAAGGATGTATGTATGTGAGAGTGTGTCAGAGCATTCATTTTTATACCCTGCTTTGACATTTATCTTTAAAAAATTAAAAACTGGTAGAAACACTTTATGAAATTACAGGTCTGAGCGGAATGCTCAAGTTTCTGTATTCATCAATAAGGGGGTTTCTCCACAGTTTGGCTGAAGAGCAGGACAAAGGGAGGGGAGACTGAGTGGAGCCATGAGCCGAGCGGGACAAAAAGAGCCATCTGCAAGGAGATGGGTCCTTTACAAAGGAGGGAAATAGGGCAATTGCCCCACATTCTTCAGCAAGGGGGACAAAGGAGTTGGTGAGCTCAGGTGAGAACAGATGGCGGGAGGCCGGAGTTCGGTGTAGGCAGGCCGGGAAGACTGTAACTTCTGAGTACCTTGGCCAATGGGGAAAAGGAGAGGGTGTCCCTCGGTTGGGAAATTAGGATAAAAGGGGGCCTGCGTCCCCCAGCAATTTGAGAGACCCCACAGGGATATGCCCGGTGGACTCTCCCTTTATTCGAATAAAGTTTTAGGACTCCTCTGTCTCCTTTTGGACATTCAGTTCTTGACAGCGAGATTTTCCGCACAGGTCTGATATCTATTCCTTTATTTCTTCATTTACTCCAAGAAATGTAGTTCTTTTTTTTTTTTTTTTTTTTTTTTTTTTTTTTCTGGGAGTTAGCAGTGCTAGCTTTAACCCATATGAGAGGTTTCTTACATACTTACTGAAAAGAAATACAAATATTTTAGTGGGTAAGGGCATGTTTCAGCTCTGCTGCTTTTCTGTGTAGTTTATTTCCACTTTCAAACTGCAGGACTAACAGACCTTTGGCGGAGGTTTCTGTGGAAAAATATAGTTTGCAGCTCTGAGACTGCAAAACGTTTTATCTAGTCAGGAATGTAAGACCCACAAGTCCAGAACATTGATTCCATTAGAAGCGACACCTTTTTCCATGCAAAAAGAAAAGCATCCAAGCCTGCCATTAAAGAGTTTTTTGATGATTTATAGCTACCAGGCATTGTTGCTGAAAGAAGCATATACATTAGAAGAACTGAGGACAGCCACTGACAAAAAGCTTTGACTAGAAAATATTCCAAAGAATCAGGGAAAAAGAAGAGGATGAAGGAACTATTTCAATGACCAGAAATATCGCTAGTTTACCTCCGTCTGTCTTTGTTCCCTTTTTCAGTCAGTGCTTGTTGCTTTGTCTAGCTTTGCTCCACAATTCATAGTAGCAGCATTGAGGGAGGTAATGAAAGGATCCTGAAATGCCTGTTCATGCAATGCTTTCAAAATTTACTGTGGCAAGAAGGAAAGAAATGAAAGATTATGCTTCAAAATATATTTCTAAATCAGAATTTACACTTAGAAATAGTTGAAGTCATACTCCAAAAAGAATTGTAAAATAAAATTTCACCAACAATTATGATTTCAAAAATTCAACATTATAGTTAAAGAATAGTAAACAATCATAATATCAGATGGTTTAGTCAGATTAGACTCTAAAGAAGGATATTGTTTTACTTTTGTTTCTCTTGCAAAATAAAAAAAAAAATCCAAAGTGTGTTATCTTAAGAACATGATTCTGTCACCAACTACTGAAAGTTGTCATGTAATTACCATTTACACTAAAATATTTCATATAAATGAATTAGCAATGGACTTACATTTAATACCAATAAGGAGGAGTTATAAGAGTAATATTAAGTATAAATAACTGGTTAGGTTTGGTTAGGAATTTAACTAAAATATTTAAATTGAAACAGTTTGGGTAGAAGTCAAAATGAAGTGAGCTCAGCACTGATGTGAGAATGCACTGCCTGAAAAAGCAGAAATCGAAAATTATTATTTTAGCGTATCAGTGTAGTCTACTGGAACTGATACAAAACTGTTGAGACTTTTTGCCAGAGCGTGTCTTTAAAAATGGCTTCCACCAGGAGTAAAAAATGATGATCTCAGTTACTAGCATTCATATTTCTATCCAGAACGAGCTCAGTGGGTAATCTGGGAAGTGATGCAAGTTCTTAAACATGACCTTCTAATGCAATTCTACATGTCCTTGAATATTCGAAGCACTTGGCCAGCAGGTAAAGGAGTGGATATCTGGGAGTATTTACTGCTAGAGTTGCTCCTGGAAGCCAGATAGGAGACTCATCACATACAAAATGACACTAGATGCTTGTGTTCCCCCCAATTAGGGACATCAAAGATACCTTTCCCCCCACATAAATACTAGAAGTTTTGTCTACTATTACATTTCGTTCGGTTTATTCAAAAGAAGCAAAACTAATGACCAAGTTAAGCTTTTCCTTCCAAAAGGAATGTCTAATGATATTGTTACATTTATGATGTAAAGCTTCAGATGTAAAGCTTTACTCAAGCTTATCTTTAGCCTGACATCGTTAAGAATTACATATTAAGTCATATTTATAACTTATGATGCACTAAGTTTCTGTATAGCTGGGTACAACCTGATAACACAGGACTGCCACGTGCATTAAGTGCTGCTTCTACTGTGGTCTTCTAATAACACGCTAGATTTAATGCTCAGTCTTTCCCTCTGATATGTCATAATTCTCACCTCCAGCTAGATAGTTCTGTAGGTGGTGCTGTGGGAAATGTTTGCATTAGGAGATAGGACTGGAATCGAAGTGGAGAAGGGACAGCTTCATTCCTCTTCAGCTTTTCCCAAAACAGAATTATTTAGAACATTTATTTTCAAAAAAAAAATAGTATTGAGAGTGAGAGTGCCTTTGTTTTTGAGAAGGAAATTCTCCTAAATACATGATACTCTTCTCCTTGGAGCATTCATCTCAGGACCACAATGTAAAGTGGATGCAAGGCACTGTCTTACTCATTTGGTGGTGTTTTTAAATCACCCCAGAGGGTTGCGCTGCCATCCAGAGGGACCTGAACAGACTGGACAATTGGGCGGTGAAAAACCTCACACAATTCAACAAGCCCAAGTGCAAGGTTCTGCACCTGGGGAGGAATAGCCCCAGACACCAGTGCAGGCTGGGGACTGACCTTCTGGAGAGCAGCTCTGCGGAGAGGGACTTGTGTGTCATGGTGGATGACAAGTTGACCATGAGGCAGCAGTGTGCCCTCGTGGCCAAGAAGGCCAATGGGATCCTGGAATGCCTTAAGAACATCATCTCCAGCAGGTTGAGGGAGGTGATCCTGCCCCTCTACTCAGCCCTGGTGAGGCCACATCTGGAGTATTGTGTCCAGTTCTGGGTTCCATAGTACAAGATGGATGTGGAGCTGCTGGAGAGAGTCCAGCGCAGGGCTACGAGGATGATCAGGGGCCTAGGACATCTACTGTATGAGGAGCGGCTGAGGGAGCTGTGCCTGTTCAGCCTGGAGAAGAGAAGACTGAGAGGGGATCTAATCAGTGTCTATAAGTACCTCAAGGGAGGCAGTGAGGAGGATGGTGCTGCCCTCTTTTCAGTGGTGGCCATCGACAGAACTAGAGGTGATGGCCACAAACTGAAGCACCAGAAGTTCCACAGGAACTTAAGGAAAAATTTCTTAACAGTGAGGGTGATGGAGCACTGGAACAGGCTGCCCAGAGAGGTTGTGGAATCTACTTCTCTGGAGATCTTCAAAACCCACTTGGATGCAGTCCTGTGCCACGTGCCCTAGGTGACCCTGCGTGTGCAGAGGGGTTGGACTAGATGACCTCTAGAGGTCACTTCCAACTGTAAGCATTCTATGATTCTATGATACTGTGTATGACTAGTAGGTATTTTGTGTCTGGTGCCGTTGTAGCTTTATTTCTGGTAATAACACGTGGAGAAAGAAGAGCAGTTGGAAAAGAATAGCCTGAAAAAATATCAAGAATAAAAATGTTATTCAGAGAGAAATTACAGTAGAATTTTGCTGCTAAGAGAAAGGCAGAAAAATGAAAGGTTTTTGCAAGAGTCAAGTCATACATGGACTGTTTTTCACTTTATTGAAAGCTTAAAGCTGTTTGTGTCAAATTCATACAAGATGTCAATGTTAGAGCATGCTGATGGTAACTGGTAACTGGTTAAGTTTGGCAGCCATCATTATTGTATGATTATTGTATGAGCAGAGGAATAATGGTGTAATTCAGAAACTGAAGTGGCAAGAAGAGCTTACAAGGAACTGTGATGTTACGTATGATTAGTTACTTACTATGGTCATCAAAACCAAAAAAAAATTCTAATGTACCTGTTCCTAATTTACATCAGGAATTTTGAAGTCCCCAGTTGGTCTTAGATTTTGAAAATCAGAGTAATCAAAGGTTACCCTCTGCTTGTGCCTCTGCAGATTTGTGCCTATGCACATGTTGAGAAGTCTGTATTGCCAGTGGACCCCACACAGCACTGGATTCTCTTCCCCATCCATATCGTCTGTCACACACTGCCCAACTTCATGTAAATTCAAAAGCAAGAGAAGCTCCTGTCCCCCTGAATAGGAAAGGACTAAGTTTGAGGAGCCAAACAGAGGCAAAGGCCTTACTTGATGGCTGAGTCAGGAGAATCCACTGAATTTGCTAAAGCATAGAGTAAATCTGAAGGCATCTGCATTATTCTAAAGATTAGTTGTATCTCTGAATAGAGCAAGATCTGAAAAGTAGTAGAGGCTTCAAGGATGATTTGTACAATGTGGCAGTGGGCCATGAGATTTCCAACTTTAGTGAAAAAGAATTCCAGCCTCCTTAAAAGCTTTGAAAGCATTCAGTATCATTCACAAAAGGAGGGGACTGTTATCTACAGGTTGCATCATATTCACTACTTCCCTGCCCCTGGAAGCAGATAGAAGAGAATTTTTGTTTAGCTCTTGTAGTCAAAGGCTAAAGATTCTGCCTTGAAAGAAAAATATATATACATGTATTTTCAGTGAATTTTAATCCTTAGGAAATTACTTGAACCACTGCCGAGCTCTGTCATATTTTTAAACTCTTAAAAAATGCTACGGCTAGACTAAGGGAAAAAGAAAAATGTTTAGAGATGTGTATATATGTGCTATATGTCTACTTCTATATAGAAATATTTCTCATAGTATCCACTAGATGGACTCATGAACAGAGTGTTCAGTGTCAAAACTCTACTTCTAGTAATGCAAAATCTAAAACATTAATCTACTGCTAGAATATGGCCAACAGCAGCAGAGTTGGGGGAAGGAACTTGTGCACCTGCACCTTCCGTCAATGCATGGATTCATTATAATCTTGCTAGGAGAGAAGTTCCGGCTGGCTCTTGGTGCTCTTTCTAGTGAAGATGTTGAAAAGACATTAGTATATCCAGCCAAGATTTTTGCAGATTTCTCAATATATAAACCATTTTACAAGTGTTTGCAGTAATTTAAATTAGGCGTATGATATGCTCAGAACACATGTAAGGGTGCCATATGTCCATAAAAGTGGGAAAGATATGTGCTGAAATGTGCTAATAATACTGACTTTAGCAGACAACTGAAACTTCTGCTTGAAATGCCAGGCTTATTAGCAGCCATTGCTTTCAATTACTTAAGTTTTTCCAAACATACATTGCTACTACAATCCAAATTATTGTTGTTGTTTGCATTTTTTTCTTTCAATAACCATCTTGCTGCATTTGCTAAATGATACAAATAGTTTCTCAACCCATAAAATTGGAACACATAGAAGAATCATTGTCAGCAACCATTACATTAAAGTAATTCTCTTTAAATCACTTGAATGTACAGTTGCAGTTATGCATACGATAAGGGACAGAAGTGACCTCCAGAGAATCTGCTTGCATTTGCAGTTAGCTGCCAGCCTAGAGCAGGTTTGTCTCTTCACTCCCTTCTGACAGCAGAAACAGGACAAGAGTCAAAGCAGTAACTGAAAGACAGGAACAAAGCTTTGTTGCCAACAGATGCTCTTACCGGAAATCCTTCTTATTTCATACAGGGTGGAAGTTCTGGTAGTTCTGAAGCAGCTGTGGTGACACTGAGGCTCAGCAAAGGGCCAAGGATATGTAGAGTGTAAAACCAGAGTGGAGAATGGAGTGACTTACTCAATACTCAGTTCGTTTGCTCTTTGACTTACTCACACGATACTCAATGAGGTCAGTGGGTAAAATGCCCCAGTAGTAATAAGACAATGAAGCCCATGGGGCAGTTAGTGCCTTAGTGGAAAATAGAGTAAAATTCATGGTAATAAATAATAAATGCTGCAAAGGGACATAAATATGTAAAATCCTACTGGAACCACTCAACCCTCATAGCTCCTTAAGTGAAGTTTGGCTGACTTGCATAATCAAGAGCAGTAGTGCAAATGCTCAGCTACTTCTTGAAAATGAAATTAAACTTAATTGAGCTTTCTTTCAAAAATTAGTGTCAGGGAATGTCTATCTGATGGAGGTTTTTTGTGTGTTGTTCTGTTTTTATTTTCATTTTTATTCAAACTGATAATTGTTTATGGATACATTTTCCGCAGGTATTTTCTGAGAAATAATAGACTGAATGGCTAGTGTAACATATGCTATGTAATTAGAAGTTGCCAGAGTCATAGACTCCTAGGATTTCAAGGAACTTGAGGAGGTCATCTAGTCCACTATGGGAATACTTTCATACATCATTCCTGACAGAATCTATGCATTCTTAATGCTATGAATGGGTATCCTTTTCTTAGAAACTGCCGAAGACAGTGACTCTGGGATTTCCTCAGGCAATCTCTGACAGTATTTCATTATCTCAATCATTAAAAACACTGAATTATTTTTTAATCAGCCCTCCCAAACTGTATCCTGTGTAGTGTTTCTAATCAACAACCCACTTTGTTTCTTGTCCTGTCTATCTACCATGGATATGAAGAATAAGATTCTTTCCTTCCTCATTCGAGCAGACTTTTGTGTCATGTAAAGCGTTACAATGTTCCCCTTTGGGGCCTCCTTTTCTTTATTCTAAACAAGCCTGATTCAAATGATCATGACAGGGCTTGAGAAAAAAATCTCATACTTCAACCTAAGGCTAATATTAGTAGATAAATCAAGTGGATTTGAGAGGCCAACTTCATTAGATTTTGAAATGAAATTGGGATTCACTGTTCCTTGAAGCCATAGGTGACAGATCAATCACCACATAAAATCAGCTCGTTGCTATGGCCTTCCCTGGGATTTTTGCCGCATATATTTTGCCACAAATATCTTAAACTAAAGAAACAAAGACGTGCTTAAGATACTCTAAGAGAACACAATGTCTGTTAAGAGACTACATTTTCTATAAGGTTCCTCAAATGCAGAGAATAAGAAGTGAGAGGAGATATTTGTGTGGCAAGGTTATTACCTGAATAAGCAGGATCAAGATCAGAATGTTTTAACTGGCTCAGCAGAAGGTGGGGCCTTGAGGAACAAGAGTCTTTTGCCACTCACCAGCAAATACCGAGTCAGACTACTCTCTTAAATGGTTGTCTGTGGGAATGAGAATTTACTGATCTTTTAAATAGCCTGGACAGGGCAGGTTTTCTGCAATTTGCATGCAATCTCAGTTTACTTTCTAAGATATAAGCCATATTTAAGGAAGGTTGCAGAGTATATATGCAGCCTCTTCTGAAGGGAGCAAAGTACTGAATTTTACTGGGAAAAAAAAAAGAAAAAGGATTATAATGAAGTTTTAAAATTACTCCTGTTCTTTTATTGTGTTTTTCATCACTAGAAAATTATACAATAAATAACCCTGCCCTTTTCACTGTGAATAGGTTCCATTAAGGAAAAGAGCATTTACCAATCTCCATTTTTTGATATAAAAGTCAGTACAGCAGATAACATAGCATCATAGTAACCTTAGCTAACAAAGGTAGTAAATGCTCCCAATATTTAGAGCCTGTATGTAAATGAACAAGTTGTTTCCTTGATGATAGGATTGCTACTTTTTATCTTGTATTGGAAAAGAGTGTTTAGATTATCTTAGAATATATTTCATATGCATGTAACTTTAGAGGAACTGAGTATTGAAGAATTATAGAATATGGATTTAAGGTGATTCAGAAGTGATTTGCTTGAGATAGCACTTTGCTCATAAGAAGGCTCTAAATGGTCTGTTTGACACTGAGAAGTTTTTAAGGGCTTCAGCAGTACCCTGGGACCTGAAGACCTGAGCTCTATATTCCTCTGTCTGGTCAAGCTGTCTTGCCATGCCGCTTCTCTCTTGACCTCAAGTCTTTCCATAAGGTTAAATGGAAACACTGCACATAAAAATTGCCTTGTATATGTATCATGCAACTAGAAAAAAAAAATTACTCAGTTCCTTGCTCTACTTAGTTTGGTCCTCATATTGTTTGCAAGGCTGTGATAAATGATTTTGATGGTGCTGAATCCTCTAGGCTTTAAAATAAAACTGGGTGATCCAAATAGGTTGTCCTAAAGATCTCACCTTATGTACACAGTACTCCTTCAACAGGAAAATAATTGTTGCAGTCTTAGAAATATCATGTGAATTCTGAATGGTTCCAGTGTGTACTTTTAGCCCAGGTCTAGTACCAGGGAATCCCTGAATTCTACCCACCTGTACTACAGAATCATGAGTATCTGCTCAAAAAATTCACAAATACTGTACAGTTTTCTGTCTCCATGGAAGCCTGCAGGATGAAAATGAATGCTTCCTTAGAGGTAAGAACTCGGTGTTCTTTGATGTATCCATTATGATATCATGGAAAAGAACCTTCTCTTTTAGCATACTTCTCTAAAAGTTGTGCTGTCACTATTGGAGATGGGAGCTTGAATTAGTGAATTAGGGAGTTATTAATCAGTGGAGTTTCCAGAGGGGGAGTCATATCACTCAGGTACCCTGTAGGTTTCACTGAATATATGGAAGGCAAAGCTGAAATTCAGGTACATATATTAGCTCCTTAAAGTTGTCTGTGTGGCTACTCAGTCATTTGGACACAATTGATATTAACACAGGTTCTTTCATGAGTAGGAAATTCTATTTTATAAGGTCATCGAAATGATTGAAAAGAGAAGTAAAGAAGATATGGAGAAGCATTTAATTAATTTCACAGTGAACCACCTAAATGTTCATTGTCACCATTTGTTTAGCCACTATGTTTTTTTTATGGTTTTTAGTTAAAGAACCTGAAAAAACTCTTGTTTTAGTTATTAAAACAAATGTAAAAACTAAATCCTTTATTGAGAAGATCATTAGAAGATTAGAAGGTTCTCATAAAAAAAAATAGTACAACTGTATCCCATTTAATTATATACCTCAGACATGCAAACTAGCAATGCTGCTTTCCTCCTTGAATGGGAAATGATTTTCTAATAAACCGATTAAGAATCAAAGCTTTTCATATTTTTTTTTCTTCTGTAATCTGTAAACTTATGTTTACCCTCATTTTAGTGTGATAATCTTATTACAGTTCTACTGGAAATTTCTTTCCAAACTAGACTAAAACAGGTCTTTGACATCAAAAATGTAAGTAAGTTTTAGAGTGGAGTAAGTTTTAGTTTAGAGTTTTAGAGCAGCCCCTTATGTGAATGGGTGGTACCTTCTGTGATGAGAAGAAAAAGAAAAATCCCCACTGCAGGGTCATTTAGGCAGAAGAGGGAATAGCTCATTATTTCCCAGTATGCTGCCAATGCTAACTATACAGTGGCAAGTATGTCACCCTGCATAATACCCTGCACATATTCTATATGTTGGAAGCTTCAGATTTTCCAAACTGCTGTATTTAACTCATGGTGTAGCTGCTTGATGTCTCTAATTTAAATAACTGAATCTCTCATGTTACTCAGAGTACAGCTTCTCATTTCTGTTTCCATCAACGAAGCAGAATAAAATCTTGTAAGTAGAAAGTAAGTCCATTAGCAAATGTTTTGGGAGTTGTCTACTGCTATTCATGATGTCAGTTTTCAGTAATATGGCAGTCTTAAACGCTTGTTTCAGTTGTTTCAGGATAACTATTAAACTGAGGTAACTGAATGGTAGAACTGTTTTGAGATACATAGGTGCATGATAAGCTAGTTGTAGATTTTTACTCTGCAAGTTTAAAATGATATTTCAAGTCTCTTAAATTTTCTGAGCAGTTTCTATTTTGTTTCTATTTTGAGTTGTTTCTATTTTTTTGTTTGTTTCTATTTTGAATTCAAGGAGATTTTCTCTTCCTAATTCTGTGTGTTGTCACTGGTGTGACTTCTAGTCACAGGCTATTGCCTTCTAGTTAAAGGATAAAATGCAATCATGGTGAGATAGTCAGCACAGTACCAACATTAAACCAAAATTGCCCAAGAAGATACAGAGGAAGTAGATCTACAGAGGCAATAGCATCACTGTTGTGTGCTGCAGAAATGGTATCTGTGCCAGCACCTCTAAAGACAGGGAAGTGGCAAGAGGACACAAGAGAGAGGTGGTCACCCTCAGCAGGTCAGTCATTGCTGAGGTAAAGAACCCAAGTACTGCAGACCGTATCTGTTGAAACTTTTTGGAGATTTTGAAGGGTTTAATGACAGAGACCTGATAACTGTCTCTCCCTTGGGATGTGAAAAAGTTCAAAAGTTTCCTTGGTGCGGTTCTACCCAATCTGAATAAATATTTACTTCATCTAACCATGAATTAGGCTCTGCCCCAGGTACTCTTTGAGGTAGTTCATTTCAGAAGTTCAGTTTCGCAGTTTTTATAAACATCTGTATGTCACTACCTAATAAATTACTCATTGTACCTTACAACAAAATGGTTATGTCTATAATAGTGCTGCAGTGTAGTAACTAACTGAATGAATAATACATGTCTGTTTCATGGTAAGTACAATGAATGCTGCTTCCTTTTACTTTCAGTGCATCAGATGTACAATTACTGTATAATTAAGTTCAGCTTGCGTGACTGGTGACTGACATTTCCACTCTGCTCTTCTAAGCTGACTACTCAAACACACCAAGTGTCTTGTAGAACAAAATTTCAAGTGTAAGATATGCAGACAGCTACTTCAGCTCATTTCATGAGCCAAAATGGCTCCTTTCGTGGTTTCTTCTACCATAGGTGGGTAGGATGTGCTTGTGAGAATACATGTGTGAAATAAAAGGAAGTTCTTTCCAAGGAAGAACTTCCAAGGAAGTTCTTTCATCAGAGTAATTGCAATAGCTTATGAGTGTAGGACATTGAGGGCCTGATGGTGAGCTTGAATGCAGTTTAATCCCTTCCTTGAAATAATTTGTCTTTTATCTCTTCTTTTTAAATGAGAATTCACCCCCTTTGTCAACTGACAAAAACTTCCATATCACATTTGCAATTCTAAATGGCTGAGCCCTATGAATCATTCTGTAAGAGATGTGCAAGTGAATCTCAAGGGAAGGAAGATATCCTCTAATCAAATTGATATAGTCTATCCCTCACTGCAGTTCTGAAAACACTACTGAACAAAATTATTTTTCTTTAAAAGGAACCCATAATTCTTTTTAAAAGTTGAAATCCTTTTAATTCAAAAGCAACTGTGCATTGGAGTTCACAAAGCTCTAATAATAAACATTAAAAATACTCTTAACTTGGGAACATTATTTTTGCACTGATAAAGTAAGATTTACCACACTGTAGTACCAACAGAGTCAAAAATAGCAGATTTTAACTTTGCTAGGTGTTCCTAGTTCTCAATGTTTCAAACACAGACTCACATTAATTTCTAGAAAAGTGGAGGACACAGCAGATCCTTTTCAAGTTTTTATAAAATGACTAGAAATGGGATACAAAATTTTGTCCAAGTTTTAGAGATAACATTACTGTAGTATTTGTGTTATTAGAAAACTATGAAGGAACTGTGCTCAGGTAGTTGCAATAAAATCACTATTTTTCACAAGGTCAAAATGAGGAGCATTCTGTAGGTCTAACAAGCAAATGAAGGTCAAACAAACAAATTCTGTTTTAAAGTTCTTTAATTCAATCTACATTCAGTCTGTATTACTTTCAATTTTGTTCTGTCTTTTCCAGGTGTATTTAGTGGGGCTTGTTCTAGCAGCAGAGAGCTTGGTAAGTGTTGCTCTTCATTTCAACCCATAATGAAGAGCTGCTTCTAAGCAAAGAGAAAAAAACAAAATAGTAAATATACATATATATATATATGTAGTTATCAGTCTTTAAGTGAACTGCATGACGTTTCAGATAATTAAATTTTGTCCCATTTCCACTATTTTTGTTGTCAACATCATCCATTCTCTGTAATGATGATGCCTCCTAATAGTTGTGTAATCAACATATTCCATTAGTACTTCTTGTGCCAAGGTCACTGGTAAAGATTTTGAGTGATAATGTGGAATAATGGGTTGTTATGCACTGAAGTATTCATGGGCAAGAAATCCTTCTTACAGTAGATGGAAGTTTATTCTGTGTCTTAAAATCTATTTTCATATGTATATATGTGTGTGTGTGTATGAACAGATTATATACATATAAAATGTTAAGTATGTACTTTAATTAAAATTATTATTGCCATTAATATCAAATCACTGTGGTAAGCTTGACTTTCTCTAGAAGCAGATAAGTAGTCATCACATTGTGCAAACAGTAAGTGAAATTTTTTAAATTGTATTGCCTGCACCTAAAATTGTACTTAGGCTAAAATTTTCAAGTATTTTATCAAGGAGAAACTAATGAAAGCTACAGCTTGTAAGAAAAATCTTTTATTATGTCTTTCTGTGGAAAGGGCATGATATTCCTCTAACCATGAATGAGAAAAGGCTAAATTAAAGCTCTGGTGGATACTGAATTAGTGGGGTAAATCTTTGATGCTACTGGCATATTCCATAAATGCTACTGGCATATTCTATAGTAACCTTATCTTTTTGAGAACATCAATTCCTTCTTATCTGGAAGGAAGTTAGATGTCTTATTTTCTGAATTTCTGTTAGACCATGGAAAGACATGCACTATATACACTTAAGCACCTTAGATGCGCTATAGCATAAGGGATCTTTTCAGTCACCATGCTTAAAAAGCTTTATTGCAATTAAAATATATTGTGTATGACGAATAGCGATTTCTTTCCTTGTGTATTTTGATAAGGTGTGCTATTCTGTACATATGAGAAGTGCACAACTACTCTAACTGTCTCTAAGAAAATAAATAGCATAATAAGCTGTAATGAGAAAGCACACAATTGTAAGTCAAAGTTAATTTTGTGTTAACTTCCTGTTAGAAATAAAAGTAAAATGCAAACAAATGACAGGATTAAAATGCATTTTATTTTTCTGGAGAATATTACATTAATAAGCAGGTAGAGAGAGTGGGCGGGCTTGGGTGTACTTTTCAGTAGCTGCCATCTGGTAGCTATATGACATATTTAGTTATGGTGGTCAAGCAGGTGGTGATTAACCATGATTCAAAATGATGTTTCACAGCAGCCATCCACAGCAGGGAATGAATCATGGCATTCAACAGTATTCTGATGGAATTCACGTGCTGGGAAAAATGAGGTGATTCACAAGTTGTATGGGCAGGAGGGCCTGGAAGCACTTAGGAAGTTCTTCTCCTTTTAAAATTGTCCATATTTTTCAATCATCTGATGGGTTTGTAGGGTTGTTAGAAGAATAGTAGAAATTCTAAGAATAAGCTACCTTATGTTTGCTTTTCATTGGGATTTACATACGAACACTGAGTATTGTTAAATACAAATATGAACTTCTGTGTCAAAATTATTCCCTAAAGATAAACAGATATACTAGACAGACGTACAAAAAAGTCTTGTTCGAAATGATCCATTACAGAGTTTCTTTTAGGAAGCTGAAACTGGCCATGGGTGAACAAGGAAATAAGGGGAAAAAGAGTAATCTGGGCAAACTGTAGATCCATTAGTCTTATCTCACTCTTTCGTTTGTTTATTGAGCGAAAGGTACAAGAAAACACAATAGAGAATAAATGGAGAACGGAATCCAATTCAACATTCTTAAAGAGGTAAGATATAGCCTAGTTAACAAGATCTCTATAGTTTCGTCTGCACCGAGAACTGCAGATCATCTAATCTGGCTGAAAATCGATATAGTATTTATTATGGAAAATATGGAAATTAGACCCTAACATTCTGCAGCCATGAATAGACAAGTCAAAGGCTTTTTAGAAGAGACAGTTCTACACTGCACTGCATATTCATTAAGGGTATAATGTATGATTTTGCTTGTCCATGTAAAAGAAAGATTAATACATACAGAGCAGGCATAGAATTGAAGAATGATCAGAGAATGAATAAATTATCATACAAGAAGGGACCAAAACAGAGATGGAGGGATATGATTCTACTTTATAAGTATATCAAGGTGAATACCAGTGTTAAATCTGAGACTGTGTTTGCACACAGAAGAGTTGTATTAAACTGGATATACTTAGTTTAGAAATGATAACATATTTTAGATAAGAGAGGTACTCCAGCCCTTAAGAACAAGAGGCAGTGGACACAAATTTAAATACAGGATGTTCCATTTAAACATATTCCATTTAACCATAAAAAAAATGAATTTGCCCAGGGAGGCTGTGGAGTCTACATCCTTGATAGTACTCAACTGTACAAGACCCTGCACAACTTGCTTTGGGTGACCCTGCTTGACCAACGTGGGCGGACTAGGTGATCTGCAGAAGGCCCTTCCAACCCCAACCTTTCTGTGATTTCTTGATTTCAGAAGCAATAGGAGATGTGCTGAAATATACCTAAACATGTGAAATAAAAGACCAAGCACCTGAAGCTTGGTTAATTGATGGCTATCATCAGTGATGTCATGGACAGAAGTCCTTTTCGATTCCTTTGTTTTCAGAACGGGAAGTTTGTGTGCAAGAAACTGGAGGAAAACCAAAGGAAGAGCAGTGTTTGCCTACATACAAGCTAAAGAGGGGACCCATTATTCTGCTTACTTAGAACTAGGTAGATTCATGTGTCGATTTGACAAAAAGTAATTCAAATATATTCAGAAATTGTTCACAGACTCTGAGTATGAAACCCTGTTTTTTCCCCCTAATGCTCAGTATTTCTTTTTCTATAAGCTGCAGTGGTTCAAGAGTGAATACCAATTATTTCAAAACGTACAGCTGCCGTCTTTGTAAAAGACACCACTGATGCTAAAACCAGTTGTCAGATCTTTAGAGACCAGCTTTAGAACAAGTAATACTCGTTCTTTGATATTTCATTAAATTGATTTACAATATTCCCATTTCTTTGAATTTAGTAAAATAAAATATAGAAGCAATATTTGGTAAAGAGTATTACTCTTTGTTATCTGCAGTTTAAACAAATTTTCATTCTTTAATGAAAAGGTTTGGAGCAGAGAATCCTATGCCTTGCTCCAATATTAATCTTTCAGAGGTAACATTTTAGGTATTAAAAAAAAGAGAAAAAAAATGACTAAAAAACATCTGTGAGGAAAGACAAAGCTTATATTAAAAATACTAATGCTTTTGAAAACACAGTAGTTTCGTCTATCCGTCTACATGCCACAAAACACCAGAAGGTGCTATTTTTATTTAATACACAAGGATTGGTGAAAGGATTTTATTTCAAATATGTATACAGAAGTAGATGTCTTTTTCTTAAAAGAATATTTCCCTTTCAATCATCAAAGAGTATAATAAATTAATAACATTTTCTTGTGACTTAGAGTCACTTGGCATTAATGTGTTTGAAGTTATTGTGGGCTTTCTTAGCTATTCAAAAGCTATAAGCTCAGATATTTTCTCCACCTCATACAATGCACTGAGCTTGCACTTCAGGGAATTTTGCTAGCACTTCAGACTCTCCTGTGAGGACAAGCAGATCAATTAGATTTTTATATTCACAGTTATGCTCAAGGCAGAAAATTATGGTGGTGCAAAAGGGAGGAAATATATACAAGGCAGCTGGCAAAGTTGCAGACAGACACAATTTAATTCTTTTTTGTTTGTTTGTTTTAACAAACCAAGCTTTGCAGGGAGCAGAACACAGTATTTGTATTAATTTTAGGGTATGCTGTGATGTGGTTACTTTCTCCAAAGTTTGGTGCAGCAGCTACCTTAGCTTCCCAGACAGTGCATACAAAAAGCCATTGACTTATGGTTCGCTTTCTTCATTACATGGCCTTCTCTCATAGAAGAGTCAGTGCTACCTTTTCCCTTTCATTGCCAAACTCTTCTTTTGACTGGGGAAAGTCACCTAACCTTTCCAATACTCTACCTTATCAAGATGCTTTCTTTTCAAGTGCTTGATTTTTGGTCTGTTCTGTCTCTGCTCTGAGTTACCAGGACCCAACAAGACAGTGTCAGTTCTATAGCTCCTGTAATTCTTGCTCTGTATTTCCCTGCCAGAAAATCATTTGCTGGATAGTCCTTTAGACTCTTGCCCAATCCTATTTGTGCAGTGCCTCACTGAATTTCCTCTTCAGCTACTTCCAAGTCTTCACACAGATCTGAGTGACCTACCACTTAATCCCTTGTTCCTTGTTTCCACGTGGAGAATGTTTTGCACTCTTGCATATTATGAGCTGTGGCTTCTTTCCTCCTGCTACTCGCACCACTGTCTTAAAAACTGCTACTCTGTGAGCATCTCCCCAAATCCACTGAGTGGTCATGCTTTCTCTTCGGTGGTCAGCTTCTCTAATAGTACCTATTCTTCACTCAGTTGTTTCTGTGCTAGCTACAAATTGGATCTGTCTTCTTCTTTGTTTTTTTTTTCTTTTTTTTTCTCTCTTTTCCTCTTTTTCTTTTCTCTCCTTTTTTCTAGATAAAACACTGCTTACTTGAATACTAGTTATCTAAACAAGTCTGTGCAGTGCTCCACAGAATAAGCCGCTGACCTTCTATTCCCTCGTTCTTTTCACCCTACATGCATTCAGCAGTAAACTCATTTTTAACTTCAGTCATTTAGTTATTTTTGGACATGGTCATAATTTGCTTCTCTGCAAGCTTAGTGCAAGGTGGATGGTGTAAAATGTGAAGGTACAGTTAGATTTTCTTCTGATGGACCAAGACTTAAAATGAAATTCTGCTTTTTCAGGAATGATCTTGATATTTCCAGTGTAACAGTTTGTGAGAAAACTTCTACAGCATCAGGTCTAGGTTTTTTTGTTGCTCTTTTGTTCACACATAAGAGTCTGACCACAGTGGTAATTTGAACAGTATTCTTAGTCATGTTAGCTTTTTCATTATGCTTATTGAACTGAGATACCCTGTGTTGCAAGTCTATGCTTTAATTGCTCTTTAAGATAGGGTCTATTTATTGCTCACTTCATTCTAGGTCAACGGCTGTAGTGTATTCTAAGCAGGCCATGAAATACAAATGGACACACACATGGAAAAACATTTTAACTAGTATGATTCAGACAGTCAGTGGTACACCTTGTAGTTCCTGTATAAGCAAGAGCAATTTGCTTTCTTCCCTTACCCTTGTTCCTCAGGTCAAGGAAGGCTGGGCAAAGTGTATCCAAAAAACCGGATAACTTTGTTAGTTAATACAGTTAATAACAGCCCATGCTTTCAGTTCAAGATAAATACACTTTCTTTGATGAATCATTTGGAAGTTACCATCCACAAATCCTGCTTCTCTACTGTTCAGATCTTGCTGCACTCATGCTCAAGTATGTATTGATCCTGCTGAGCTGTGTGGAGGAGAGTCTCGATTCACATTCTGGTATTCCTGTAACAGTTCTATAGATGATGTTTTGTGCCATGCTAGAATCAATTTGACAGAGGTTTCTTCACTTTATTTGCTTCTTTGTCTCTTTCATAAATGTTCAAACTACTGCCTTTTGGAGGAAGTCAAATGAAGGATGAATTGTCAGTGAGCAACATTTACAATTGATGTATCTCCATAGCAAAATAAAATACAAATTGACTTCACACTTGATGGACGCTGCATAGCAAGCTATAGAAAGTATGAATGACTTATATCAAGCTTGACTTTTTTCTGCTTTTTAGTTAATATTACAAAGCCTGATGTAATTATCCATTTAGCACTTCTCCTTGTGAGTCATCTGTCAATTCATAAGCCAGTTAAACAATATATTACACACTGGATCATCTGTGAGAACTTCCTGGCACAGCTCTCTCACATTGAATTCAGTTTTTCAGGGTATTCCAGTAGATTTCAGTAGAACCAGAACTATCCAGATTATTACTGAACCAGTATTGTTTCCTTGCTATATACTGCTGCATACTTACCAACTTGTCAGCTGGACCTAATATGTTTTCTGATTAGACTCACACTCCTTTTCCTTCCAAAAACAGACAGAAACTATATTTCTTTTTTTTTTTTTTTTATGTTAGGAAGGGTAAGTCAGGTAGCAATTTTGCGATTGTATTTGATATATATAAATTTATGTGAAATCCTGCTGTTTGAACTGGAGGCCATTTGTGCACGCTACTTAGTTAGTTTTGTTTCCCGTGGTTTGGGAGCTTTGCTTATTAGGAGGCCTGATTCACTGCAGATAGCAACAGAAAGGCGTAAATTACAATTCTATCGGGGCAGGAATAACTTTGATCATTTTTTTTACTAGTAAGGAAAAGCTAGAAGATTTTGCTGAATATAAACACATGCACTGAAGCCTCCTCGGAAACTTGTCTTGCTGCACGTATTATGTCCTCCTAACATAATTAAACCCTAACAAGTTAAACAGTACACATTCCAGTACACCCCCACTGTACCGGTGCCTTGGGCTAATGTTTAGCCTGTCCCAAAGGTGAAGGTTGAAGTTCTGTTCAGGGCTAGCGTTGTGAAGTTCTGTTTAGGGCTAGTGTCAACCCACAGCTTGAGTGGGAATGCAGTAACTTCCAAAGATAGGGTCCTGTGGTACAGGGCTGAGGGCTTAGGCTTAGACCCCAGGAACAGCTGGGTTTGTAAGGCAGACAAAGCCTGAAGACCCAGTTGGAGTAGAGCAGCAAAGGGCCTGTCAAAGTAAAGTGCAGGCTGCCAAATGATTCTCCCCTTATGATTATGTTCAACTGGGCCACAGCTTGGGCTACAGTTCATCCCATGAGCAGTGTTTAAGGTTCAGGTTTAGATTAGATTTAATGTTGTGAGAGACTAAACCTTGATGTCCAGTTAGACTGAGGTAGCAAAGGAAGCCACCCGAGATGGAACTGCCTGCACAAAGATTTGTCTGATGAGAAGATTTTTATGTGGTTGAGGACTAGTTGGCTTGGGCATGGCATAACCCTGCCATGGCCTAGGGTTAATGTTAGGGTTAGATCTGAGAATCTTTTTTGCCAACTGTTATGTTGCTTGTCTCATGGTTGTCTCATGGTAGTGAAGTAGGAGAACTCTTACAGAATTTATATCTTAGTTGTCATAACATAAGTATTCATAACATAAGTCTTCATAACAACAATTATGTTTGTACCAGCTGACCTTCACTGACCTGTGTATCATATTACGTTACTAAAGCCAATGACATTATCAGATTCACACTAGTGATAGGTCACCATCTGTTCAATTTTGTAGCCTGTGAAGAAAATCAAAAAGTACATCTAGTCATCTTATTTTACATTACAGTATTTACTGTAGTGGCTTATCATGGAACTATATGATTTTTGAGTACAACAAGGTGTCATGATAATTGTTCTGAAGGGAGGAATGATCTAAGAGATTCAGTTCTGTAGTCTGATATTTTATTATTCAAAGTACAAATGCTTTTTGTATGTTAGTCATTAACCTATATACATATAAGTAGCTAGTTATGTAGTGACACAAATTCTGTTGTAATTTGTCACTTCTGTTGGTCTGCTGAAACTTTGCCCTGTCTCTTGTATTTCCCTTTAATGAATATAGATTTTACATGTTAATATATTTCATAGATTTTTATCAAAGCTTTCCTACAGAAGACTGAGTTTTAATATTTCCTTTTACCTTTTAACAGATCTATTTTCAGTGCATGTTGGAAATGTTAACTAATAATAAGTTAGGTTTTTTTTTTTTTTTTGCAAATGTAATTCATAGAAGTATATTTTAACAAACAATAAATGAAATGCAAATTTACTTGTTGACCAGTTATCAGTCAGTGTTGGGGATTGGGATATATTAAATTGTTATTCCTCTTTATGTTTGCATATATAACCCCCCTTTGTCATTCTCTTTCAGGGTGTTTTTTCAAGAGTGAGTTGCTTGTTTATAAAATAATTATAAAAAACAATTTTAGGACATTATGCAGATAGAGGGAAAAAAATCTAGAAAAAGTTTGGTGGGAAAATGAGAAATGTTTTGCCAGATTTCACACTCAACTTCTTCTGAAATTAAGAAAAATCTGAGTATAATTTGCCATGTTTTATTAATTTTCATTCATCTCACTTTTCCTTAGCAGCCACTGGAACTGAAGAAAAAAGTGCCAGAAATTCATGTTAAAAAGCATGCAGAATGCAAACTAGGAACACTGTATTTTTTTTTCTTTCTTTTTTCTTTTCTCTTTTTTAATTAAAGGAATGAAAAGAAAATGGCTAACTTTCAATATTTTTTTCCTTGAGTAAGTCACAGAGCCTCTGAAACCTGTTTTTTATGTTCAAAAAAAGGACAAGTCTTAGACATATCATACAAGTAGAACAAAGAAAGTTTCAGTAGTATATGTTGACTCAAATATGTGTTATCTGTATCTGAAAATAGCATTTGAAAAACAAGCTCATTTCTTAAGAATATGCTGAAGCCTCTCCTGTAAGATTTTTTTTTTGTCATTGTGTTTAGCAGCAATAGAGGTAAATATTTTAGGTTTAGATTGGCATTGATGAAGATTAACACTCCATTGATATGAATTAGGAAATTCAAATCGATCTTGAGGTCCAAGGGACTGTAGGTTTCAAGGATGTAGGATGTCCAAGGGTTAAGATGCAAAGGTTTGAAATCTCACCAATTTTGTTTTTTTGCCACAAGCCTATCAGGTCATTTTTTTTTACAGGACATTTGGGCTGCATCACACTGCCTTTTTCTAACACTGGAGAAGTGGCAGACAAAGAGGATAATATTTTCTTCCCACTGGAAAATTTTCCCTTACTGTATTAGGTCATAATTAGGTCAAAGAAGGCATCCTTTCTCTCTCTATGCAAAGAAACTGGTATCTTGACCTCTATGCAATGCTTAAATTAACAGGACCTCTAAGCTGTCGCAAAGTAGACCTTTGCCTCTCTAGGCATTTATGACTTGGATGTCTCTAGTGTTCTCTGGCCTAATATGTGGGTGAACTCAGTTGGTTACTGTGTGATTTTGCAAATCAGTGGCAATAAAATTTGAATCTGTGGTCACAGTTCAGTCATGTAGCTGAAAGAGTGAATCAAATCCTTAATTATGTGAGCAGGAGAAAAGCAGTGAGTATGATCCTGATGTTATCTCTGCATATGAAATAAGTGAGACAAATGTGCCAGGTTTTGCCTCTCACTGGTGCTACAAGTAGGGAATTATTCAGAATAAGAATTATCTGATTTGAATTCCAAAGAATGTGCTTATTCATTAGAGGCCTAAGCACTGTAACATGGATCTTTTTCCAAATAAAGATTAAGAACTATTCAAATGTACCTCATAGCAGATGATCCTTTAGCAGGAGGAAAAGACTCAGAGATTAGAAATAACCTGCAAATATTTAGCAATGAGAGTTACTGATATCTGCAACAGCTTATCTGGTTATGTGATAGATTGTGAATTACTTTTAGTCCTGAAACAAAATTAGGTCTATCTTTGCCTGAAACCCATGAATTTTTCATGTGTTTTTGAATATGAAAATCATTGGTCTGTTATTTATGTGTAAAAATAATCTTATTTTCATTAAGTCAGATTGTGCACCATTTGCTCCCACTCATGAAGAGCAGTAGCCCATCAGTAGTCATATGACTGTCTGGACACAATCCTGGGTGATCCTGCTTGAACTGTTGGGTTGGAGTAGATGATATCCACAGGTCCTTTCCAACCTCAACTGTTCTATGACTCTGTGACTGCTTTTTAAAATGATACATCTGATTCTAAGCAGAAATTGCTAAACCATCTTCCAGATCCCTGTGTGGGATAAGGTCTTCTTAGAAGAAGGGAAATTTAAAAGTCATTTTGTTACGTGGAAAAAAAAATAGCTGCTTTTAAATTGTCAGGTGTGTGTTATCTTATGTAGTTATGAATGCTGAAGAGGATTCATTTTAGCATAATATTTCAGCCTACCTTTGACAGCCTTCCGTTATAAAATCAGTCATGAATTAAACTGTCAATGATGTTGTTGAGTTTCACGTTTTGGAGAACTTTCCTGAGTGCTTCCATTCTACTTCGGCCTTTCACGTTTTCTTGACTGTCTGTTTTTCACTTTGCCATTTCACTGTTGTCTTAATGAGCCTTTCTTCTTGTCTGAGATGGCTGTTGTGCATCTTTCTGCTTTTGTGTCAAAATTCAGCTGAAACGAGGTATTTTCTTCCTTTTTCATATTCTTATTTTCTTATACTGATTTTTGTTGTGTAAAAAGAAATATGTGAGGAGATTACTTCTGCCTCTTGTAAGTCGTGATTATGGACACCTACCATTCAGATGTGCGGGGGTACTTTATACTCATGGTGTTAAAGCTTGTGAATTTTTGTTTGTTTGTTTCATATTTCTGACAAATTAAGGAGATGGAAGTGAGGTTCGTCCTTGTGAATTCTATTTCAGGATTAAGCTTATGATGTCATCTTTGAATGTTCCTGGAAAGTTATTTGATATATATTTTGGATTCCAGGTCAAATATAGATCAACTGTTAAGATACACAATACATTATTTTTATTTATTTTACAGCACCAAATACCAAATGTAGCAGAGCCATCTGTAATGGACTTGAAGCAGAGACATTTAAAGGAAAATCTTTCAACATAAATATTTCAGTTAGACATAATGAGAAAATAAGGAACTGATGTTAGATTCGAGATAAAGTTTAGGCAATAACTTGTAATCAAATTTTGGAGTTTGGCTTCAGGCTTATAGTTGATGTCACTGAAATCTCATTAATGGCTCTTGGACTTCAGTGTCATGAATATGTTTTATTCTTGAAATGATAGTGAAAATTATTTTCTGGGATGTTATATAATCTGTTCCAGGAGGAAAGGACTTGGAGAGAAAGCTTTCCTCTTTTCAGGTATGAGAAGGGCTTGAGATTCCAAAATGTGAGTCTTCAAATTCCTTAAAGCTACAAATGACTAGATTACTTCATGCTTTTTGAGCATGGTTCTAGCAATTTCAAACTCAAATTTGGAGATATTTAAAAAGCATGTGCATCATTCCCATTTCCTATGGAAAGAGTGTCTCTCAGCTCACATCTCACATTGGTTTAACCCACCCCATCAGCTTATCTAGAGGGAGATACAGTTTGGCTCACCCCAGGCCGTGCTATTTTTTTTATGATGGCCTTCTCCATGTTACTTTTTAATAAGCTTGCATATCTAATGGAGGTACGGCATTCTCTGAAACATGCTTCATTGCCTGGCAAACCATGCAAACAGCCATAGCAACCTCCATGGGTGAGTCCAGACAAATAAATACCGCGTTCTGTTTGAGCAAACACATACTTTGCCACTTAAATGCAACAGAGACCTAGAAGTGCAGGAAAATAAATTGAACATGTAGTAGATGATCTGCTAGAAATTTCCTATCCCTATCTTTCCCTAAGCTTCTTAGTGCTAAAACATTTCTATGATCTCAACATCTGTCTATAGAAATTTTTCATCCAACTATGTCAATCTTAATCTCACTGTGAGTTTAACAAGGAGTCCCAGCTGTGGCTAAGATGACCTACCTTCTGTGCAATTATTTATGTTATGCACAAACAGGATATTTGTTAAAACATATTTGTGCAAGTTTTTGTATTGCTTTTGCCCCATTTGGGAGGGTATTATGAGGCTATACTCCTATGCTTTCCTCGGTGCCATAGCCTGCTGATTGCTATCACAGTAACTGTCAGTTTTTATATTCATAGTCCACAGAAGTGCTCATGGACATCAATAGGAAAATTTCTGTTGTATTGAATTATGTCCAGATTGCTGTAAGGCAGATGCACTTGATAAACCATCTTTTTGGGGTTAAAATTAATCAATTAATTAATTTTTTTTAAAAAAACTTGTAGTACCAGTTAAAAGAAGTGATTTGCACTTCATGTTGTTTTCCACAAGTTGTACTATTAAATTATATTTCCTTATTATTTTTGGAGTTCTGTGAGTGTTAGTAATGAGGAATTTGCAACTTATGGAAGTCTTTATAGCAAGTGTGAGTCCTTTTATGTGAAATGCAGCAGTGGTAAAGGAAGAGTGCCCATCTGTTATTATTTGTTTTCATTTGAGTAGTCTTCTGTGTTCCACCACCAAGGTATACATTTTTGGAGTAAAACTGTTAAACAGCCCAAACACCTTCCAAGTTTTTAACATCTAGCAGATTTTCACTTTGTCTTCATGCAGGATTTCCTCATTTCTTGCGCAAATGTTTTTTATACTGCTTGTTGTAAAATAACTTGAACTGTTGCTTCCATATGGCCTTGTTGCTTGTTCTACTACATCTTTTCAAGGCAGATTTTTTTTTCTCTGGTTCCTCGTTTTTGTATATTTTTGGAAATTAACCAAGCCTAATCTGATGAAAACAGTCCTCTACTATTTTTTCTTTTTTTTTTCTTCTTTTTTTTTTCCAATTGCTTATCCATTGGAAGCTGGTGATGGCAGCTTCCCTCATTTATCTCATTTCACGTTATTAATTAAATAACCTAACAATATTTAACACTTTTTTTAGTGAAAGGTTGGTGAGACGTAAACATTTCTGCCTCTTCTACATTCATAAGAGACTCCAGAAATGGACAACACTTTTGCTATTACAGCCTGTAGGGTGTAATTTTATTCCCTATAGGATTTAATTGAAATCCATCAGAAATTTGCCTTTGACTTCCCCAACTTCGAGATCAGGATGTAGACACCGGTCTTCCAATAAACTACCAAGCAGGTGAGACCTGTTGTACACTGAAGCAGACTGTAGGCAGCAGCAGCGTGATGGTCGGTTACTCTGAAGGCAGCCTTGGCCCCAGGATCCCCTCATATCCTGAAAGATCAGACCTCAGGGTGGTCCTTGAGAGTCATTGAATGGATCAGTAAGTCAATATGAACTTCAAAGTTGTTGGGTGAAGACTTGCCCATGGAAATTGTTCCATGAGTCAATTCTAAGATGCCAGTTACAGACCACACAGTCACAGGTTTAGTTTTATCTAAATGATTGATTCTTTAGAGCATTAAGGGTAATTTGCTGAAATCAAGGTTACCTTACTTATGGAAACTTGATTAACTGCTACAAGGTCTTCCTTCCTTGAAACATATTAGTTCTAATAGAATTACCTAAGTACCAAAGCCTTGACAAATATCAAGCAATGGGGCTGTTACACTGAAAGAAACATCATTCCTACCAACTGTTATTTCCCCATTTTGTGTAATCGTTCTTGACTGGCCTAGCAATATATAAGTCAAATAAAATTTAATGCAGTCAAGTGCCCAGGAATACATTGTCCATTGCTTGCAGAAATGAAAAATATAAATATAAAATGGGCAAGAAAGAAGTGAAGTTGACTTGGATTGGAACTTAGGGAAATAACGCGGATCTGCTCCCCTTGTTGTTTAAACAATGCGGAAAAGCAATTTGTAAACAAAGAAAATGCTGCATGTACTTATCTTAAATTGGAAAATTGGGCTCTGCTGCTCTACGGCTTATATGTAATCTTTGCCTTTCCCAAGGGACCAAGTGGTTCAGGGAGGTAGCAATGAGATCTGTCATTTTTCATTTTTTGGTGACACACATAAAGTAGTCTTAAACTGTGTTTCAGTACTGGACTGATGCTCAAAAGAAGAAATATTTAAGTAAACAAATCCTTTATGAATATTCAATATTAATATTTTCCTTCTGTCTCTGTCTCTTAAATTGATGTTTGCCAGTAGTGGTAAAGTGGCAGGTTAATACTCTTCTCTGTGAGTCTGTCATGACGTTCCTGTCATGCATGACATCACATTTCAGCAAGAGGTTGCCTCCAACATTAGTTTCAGAAATGCCAATCATAATTGTCAGCTTAAACAAACACATTTCACAGTTTTGTATTGACAGATGTTTCCTACCTTGTTAATTTTTTAACTGTTCAGCTGGACATAATGGGCATTGTTTAATTTTCTTGTTACTCACCATTTTAATTGTATGAAGGAGAAGGGGCTAAGATTTTCAGCTGAGAAGTGAACAGAGTATTTTCAAAAGAGTACGTACACTTGTGATAATATAAACAGATGCTCACTATACCCTCTAACACAAATAGCTATGTTGAGTAAATATACAAAGCATGTAGGTTTACAGATGAAAAATAAATCACTAATGGACTTCAGCTGCTTTGGCGTATTTAGTATTCTCCTTAAGCATCTATTCAAATCTTATAGCATCTAAATGCCATCTAAAATTTAGCCCTAAGCAGCAGTGTGCTCATTTGACCCCCAGAATAAGTTAAAAGAACACAAGAACTGCTTTATAATATGAGTTATTTACTATGACAATTTGTATCTGTGTTTCTGTCGTGACACTGTTCCTCCTTTTCACAGCTTTGGAGAGCTTCAAGGCATTTTGGCAAGGGAGCTGCTGTCAATGTGCCATGGACATACCTTTGCAATTGAGAGCCCTCTAAAGTACTAGCTCAAGGGTCTTAAGGATTACTTGAAACTGATACTCCTGCAAAAGTCATTAAGTTCAAGAGAAAATTCTGGTCACAGACACTGGTCCCTCAAAAAGAGGCAAGTACAGGCACTATGTGTCATTATGCAATCTTCATATACAGGAAACCCTATTGATTTTAAAAGGAGGTGCAGTGTTGCAAGTATGTAGGCTAGAGATTGGTATTGCCTGTAGCTCAAGTTCCTTCTATAAAGATAGTTATTATCCAGTTACCTTATAGCAACCATGCATCATTTTCAGATTACATCTAAGAAAGGCTCTCTCTAGTTTATTACATGGTTCACTATATACGCTAAAAATGCTAAACTGTAATTAACACAGTGAAAGAAGTTTTCATCAAGTTAGGCATTTTTTAAATAACTAGAGGTGGTGAAAGGATTCAGAAATCAATGTCCTGAATCATCTGAAATATTTACTGACGAATGTCTTTTTCATTACACAAAAATATGTTGTCATGAATGACATATTCCCACAATCATGAGTTTTCAAATGTATTATGTCAACTAGAAGGAATTTTTAGGTGATTATAGTAATTTTTGCTACATAAAAATCTATGACACAAAGAAAAATAGTATTTTCTCCTCTGTCCTTTAGGATGAGGTGGCAAGTTCTCTGTTAATCCCTATTGTTAAGTGCCTCTTATGTGAGGATGTTTCAGAAATAGTTGTTCTCTTCCCTTCCTAACAGGACAGTTTTCATCCCTTTTACTGTGGTTTTGTTTTTTTCTCCTTCATTAAGATTTTCACACTATGCTCATTATTGTGGAATCTTTCCTTTGAATTTCTTCATTTCTCCTCAGGCTGCCTCCTATCTTTGTGCTTGACTCCCTATTAACCACCTCTTCAGCTAAAGGAGTTGAGTTTGTTAGATAAAACATACCCATGCCACACTGCCTCTGGTTGAAAATGGCAGATTACATCTCTCATTTCCAATGAGTTACAAAGGTCATGCATACATGAAAAAGGGTGCAGAATGGTGGAAGGTGGATTTATGGCACAGAAACAACTCCAAACTAGGCCCTAGGATAAATATTTATAGAACCTACTAAAAGCAAAATATCTTGGCTCACTTATTTCGCTCAAGAGTTCCTACTATAGAAGTGTTCTCTTTTGCTGCTAGGCAGTAGCTTCCCCTCTTTGACAAGGCCATGCGTATGATTTAGAGCAAAAGTGCTAAATAGAGTTCAGTGCCAAGTAACAGATCTTTCAAGACTTAAACACACAGGAGAGCCAAAGGAGGGCTCCTAAACACTTCTTTTAAACATTCTGAGAAACTTTATTTATGAAGAATAGTTGTCATGTGTGCCAGTTTAAATGTTTAATTCACTTTCACTTCAAATGCTGAGACATTCAGTCAATTCACCATGTCTCACATTCTCCAGTGAACAACAAAGTCATAGAAGGGAAAAAATGATAACTAAGCAGGAAAACCAGCTTGGGACCTCAGATTTCCTAGAGCCTGATGAAAGTGTTTCAACCTTTCAGAGGCTAAAAAATGTCACAGAAAAGGTAAATAATTTAAATAGCTAACCTGAGTAAAACTAAAACAAACATAGTGTCTTTTTTTTTTAAGTCATGTTGCAAAGTTTATGCATCTGTAAAACTGGTATTATGTGGCACAAGCTATAATCTAGACCTCCAACCAGCAGTACACACAGCAGGACATCCAAAATACTAGAATGTTGATTAATTAAGACCCATTTACTACCATGTAGAGCTCAGATGTTTCACATACTGAGTCACTTGAATAGAACAAGCAGACCCTTTTCAGTGTAAAAGTGCTTCGTCTTGCCTTACGCGAAGCTATTACACTCATTTTGAAAAAATAAACAATTTCATAAAGCTGGTACTCCAGATTCTCTTTTTGGTTTTGCTTTTTTTTAAAAAAAAAGTCCTCCAAGTTGTTTTTTACCTATCCCCACACAAATTTCTGTACTTTCTAAATGCATTTTTCATTACTCTCCTTTTTAAGACATACATTTCTGTGTGTGTATGTGCACTTAACACCTCCTAATTGAAGATAAGTTAACAAAGTTAGAGGTAAGACAAAGATGAAGATTTAAAGGGCAGATAGTTTCTCATTAAAAGAAAATCTGCTACTCCCTGAACTATTAATTGTATCCTGTTATAAAGGTGTGCTGACTTATTTATTAGTACAGTAGCAACACCTATGGAGATTCCTATGGAAGACTTCCAATACAGATTAGGGGCTGACCTGCCGGAAAGCAGCTCCGCAGAGAGGGATTTGGGAGTCCTGGTTGACAACAACTTGACCATAAGGCATCACTGTGCCCTCGTGGCCAAGAAGGCCAATGAGATCCTAGCCTGCATCGGGAGGAGTGTTTCCAGCAGGGACGAGGTGGGGGTGGGGAGGTGGGGGGGTGCTGCCCCTCTCCTCAGCTCTGGTGAGGCTGCACTGGGCTTCCCATCACAAGAGGGATGGGGAGCTTCTAGAGAGGGTCCAGCAGAGAGCCAAGATGATTAAGGGACTGGAGCATTTGTCTTATGAGGAAAGACTAAGCGAGCTGGGCCTGTTTAGTCTGGAGAAAAGAAGGCTGAGAGGAGATTTGATCAACATGTTCAAGTACCTGAGGGGTGATTGTACCTCAAGTACCTGAGGGAGGATGGGGCCAGGCTCTTCTCTGTAGGGGCCAGTGACAGGACGAGGGGTAACGGGTGCAAGTTGAAACACAGGAAGTTCCAGCTCCGTATGAGGAAGAACTTCTTTACTGTGAGGGTGGCAGAGCCGTGGAACAGGCTGCCCAGAGAGGTTGTGGAGTCTCCTTCTCTGGAGATCTTCCAAACCTGCCTGTGCCAAGTGCTCTAGGTGTTCCTGCTTGTGCAGAGGGGTTGGACTAGATGATCTCTAGAGATCCCTTCCAGCCTTAACCATTCTGTGATTCTGTCATTCTGTGATCTTACATAAGTGCAATGATTAGAATTGACTTACACTAGTCAGCTTCTTGCTAAGGATAACTAACTATTTTGAAATGTTGTGGGTGCTGGTTAATTTTCATCTCTGATGAAGTTCGATTTGGACAGTTCCTGTCAGTAGAAATCACTATACTCAGATTAAAAAGATTGACTTTGTATAGAAGTAGCATCAGCTTCATAATTCTGTCCATGTCCTCCATGCCATTAAAAGTCTCAGAGTAATCTGTTCAGCACTTAGCTCCATGTCCTTCTCCTCTTCTGCCTCAAAGCCTTTGTGAATCTCATATGTGCACTCACAGGCCAGGAAGGGCAGGAGATCCCAGTGCCCGAGTGATGTGTTTTCACAGAGGAAGGTACCAGTTTCATCCTGCTTGTTATTTTCTGCACGATATTCATGCAGCTGACTTTACTGAAATATGTTTTTTTTTTCTTTTCTCACGTATTGCTTCACACAAGAAGAATGAAAATTATCATTCAAAGGGAAGATAGCCTAGACCTGTAACTTGTTTATTTAACTCACTCAATTGTGTTGGATTAAAAGTGAAGGTAGGTACCTAGTGAAGAAAAACATCTAGTTTTCATCTGGAGACAACAACAAATGAAAATCAATGCTTCCCGTCATATCTTGTTCCAATAGTTCGGTGTCTCCATTTTTAAAAACTATTTTTAACTCAAAGAAAAACATCAGGATTGTGTAGTGTTTAAACACTCTTTGATTCTGGATTCTTTTTGTGTATCAAGGTGCTACTGTATTTCCTTAGTATCCATAGAAAAATAAAACTGGAAGGCTTAATCATGAAAGAAACTGAAACTATACAAGCGGTAAAACAATAAAAAATAAATAACAATTAAATAAATAAGAGAAAGGCTGTCTCCTATCCATGATAGCACACTGACATGTGCTTTCCTGACCTCAAGAACTAATTAGATGAATTTTTTAACCTAAGAATGAAGTTTCACACTCTTAAAACACTCTGAATAGTTTTGAGGATAGAAATCCACCTGGTCTCAAAAATAAAATAAATCATATTTCTCTGTTCTGTACCCTCCCTCCATATTGAAAACACAGGGTGACTCAAAGGTATTTATTCTGGTGTTTAAAATCTCCATGGAGATTTCTCCTGGGAGAAATGAAGCTCATGAAGTTGAGGGACAAATAGAAAGGTAGACCATTATCATGAAATTCAGTCAACGGGGAGTGAGACTGGCTGTGTATCTTTTCATTCTGAAAACAACAGGTGAAACTCTCGGATGTTGACTGAAAGCTTTTTTTTCCACATAACACATCCACTAACAAAAACAAGCCAAAACATTCAAACCAAAAAAGATATTTTTCTTGGTGTATTAAGAAAGTATAAAGGATAAAAAAAAAAAAGAAAAAAGGAAGGCTATTAGTGTTATTTCTAGTTTTGAGCATGTCTAATATTTTGAGATGTTACAAAAAGGAGAAGCACACAAAAATTGCAAAGATTGCTTTCTACTTCTTAAGGGTGCGTAGGCTTTTGAGTTATCAGTGCCATACTTTTTGTTACATGCTCTTTGAGATTTACACATAGATGTCAAATTAAATGATAATGTCTACTTGCCTTTCTCCATGAAGCTAGAATAGGAACTTATGTCACAGTTTGTATCTTTAATATATTAAATTCCAAAATATATGTATGAGATAGGAAGTGTCTCTATGACCACATTATAAACTGGAAACTGCAGCGCAGAGGTATTTTTGTTTATAGTTAAGGTCCTGATGAGATGTTCAGAAATGTCTGAGTTCCTAACATCACTTGGTCTAAATGCTTTGCTGAAAATCCCATTTGCAGTGAGAGGAACTGAACTGTTTTCTTCAATGACTTGCCCTGGCAGTCTGACTGTTGAATCAACTGTTTTCTCTCATGCATGGGAAAAAAGCAGTAGTCAGACAGTGAAAGGCAGCAAAGTGACAAATTTTGTTTAGGCTGCTCAGGCTGTAGCAGTCACATTTATCCTAGTGAGGTTATTTGGAGAAAATGGTTAAGGAGTTACCATATTGTAAATGAAACCAGGGTTTTTCCACTGGTTTGTGTGATGTTTTTGTTTGTTTTCGTTAATGTGGAGAGAGCAGGAGCATCCAAAATCTCTTCTTTCCAGCTACTGCCATAAACATGGAGGATATATGCACAAATAGCTTTATTTTATGGGAGATCTTTCCTCTTTGCAACTGCTAAATAAACTTCTATGAAGAGAGAAAGGAAAGTGAAAACTCGATGCTCTCCCTCTGTGGCACAGATGCACAGGGAAGGACTAACAGATAGAAATTCCCCAGGTTTGGACATCTGGAGATTATTGAAGTACTGGAGATACTATTTTCTCTCCATGTACCGTCAAGGCAGCAGCCTCAGGTGTCCAGCTGTAGAAACAGAACACTCAGAATAATATCTATATCTATACATCAGCCTAAGTGACCCATCTACATGTAAAAAGTGTGTAGAAACCCACATAGGTTTACCTCATAGAAAAAAAATTGGTGATTTTCTTCTGGGGCTCTTAACTCTGTATAGATAACTTCTACTATAAAGTTTGTGTAGGTGGCCCTGCTACACTTCAAATCTTGCCCACACGGCTAAGCCTAACAGTACGGGGTCCTTGTAAACTGTCTCCTGTTAAACCAAATAGGTATCATGGTTCAGCAGAAAAACAGGGGCAGTGATGTGTGCTCAGCTATACACTATGCTGCTTTCATTATTGAACCTGTTGTATTGAACGTTATTGAACCGGTAGATTTTGTAAGTAGACTGCATACTAATTTTTATAAAAGTGTGTTTCAAATTCATTATGCAGTATGGCAAGGAATATGTATTGAATAGGGAGAAAAAAAGTGCACAGAAGAACTAACAGCACCCTCCAGCAAAAAACATTCCAAATATTTAAACCACCATACTGCAGGAGGCTACATTTCAGTTTCTATTATCACTCAATGTTACTAAATTTAGAAGCAAATGGAAAATCTTCCACTGAGGTAAGCTAACACAAAGGGCATCTTCTACCCTCACAGCTATATGACCCTATTTGAATAGGGGTTAAAGGGATATAAGTGCAAACAGCATATGACTGATACTTCTTGAATTTCTTTTCTGACGTTCAAAAGACAAGTCTGTGAGTTGTGAAGTTGGCTTGAATGTGAGAACAAAATAATAATAAAAAAGAGAATAGAGTGAAAACAAAATAAAAAAATCCCTAACCAGAGCTTACAGTGTCAGCTGCAGCCCAAGATACAGCCTGAACCACAGTCTCTGCAGGAACCTCTATTTTAGCATCATTGAGTGCTGCTGCTGCCGTTAGCAACAGAGCCTCTTAACGAGCAGAAACTGTTAGCTGAACTAATGAGCCCGGGAAGGTGCAATGAAATCCATACTTCAGTAAAGCTTCTGCTGTGATTCTATGTCTTTTCAGTGCTCTGTTGTGAGAAATGCAGCAAGCCCTACCTTAGAAATACAGGAAACACTTGCTGATGGAACCACCAATTCACCCTCATTTGCTACCACTAATGTTATGGCTTTGGCTAAAGGTTTTTTTCTTGAAATGACAAAGAGGTTTGTTTTGGGTTTTGTTTGTTTGTTTATTTGTTTCCAACAGTCCTTCAAATCTAGGTGGATAGTCTTGAAATCTAGGGAAATCAAATATTTTAGTAGCCCAACACCCACCCAATACATAATACTTCCCAAACAATTAATACCTTTAATAAATGTAAGATTAATCCTAGAAACTGTCCTAGAATTGAAAGGGATTTTTATAAATATGGATGAAGATAGTGTATTGTCAGCTTCAGTTCTGTGTATTAAGCAATAACTGGACCATCCACAGTCACTTTATTAGGATGCTGTGTATGCATTTTTACATAACCAGAAGTGTTTACCACTTTACACCGTTCCATTCTGTTTCTTCCTTTACTGATATTATTTCAGTCGTTTTAAAAGCAGTTTCACTTAGTATGTTCTTAAAACTTTCTCATTAAATCGGGGAGAGCTAACAGCATCTTACTTTTAGATATATGTACTCCCTGGCATACCTGTTAGGTTAACTGTCTCAGTTATAATAACCTTAAAAGGCTTTTTGCCTTGAGAAGCCACTAGGAGACACCCTAAAGGATTAAGCTGTCACATACATCATATGACTTTCAACACCTAGACATGCACTAAAGAAAAAAAAATTGCCAGATCACCTCATATTTATTAATCTAAGAGATCTTAGCAATATATCATATGAACACTTATTGGAGAGATTTTTATGACCTGTGTAATCAACTGACATTGTCATAATGAGTGTCAGGATGTTTGATGTATTTATTAACGCATTTGTTCCTTGAGGCATCAGAATATGAGAGCATCTCAATTTTTATTTTGAAACATTTGCACACCTCCCCTGATGGCTGCAAAATAAACTTTTGAAAATGTGTGCCACGGAGGTTCAAAAATGAGAAGGAAAATATAAAAGAGTCTCAAAAAGAAAGTTTTGGATTGTTTTTAGTGCCCAACTCAGGAATTTTTATTGTTTAAAATTGTAGAGACAGTATTAATGTCTCTACATGATTATTGATGAAATTTATTGTAAGCATAAAACATAATGCAGAAATGAGTATTTGTTGTACTTGAAGTATTATCTTTTTCCATGATTTTTATGTAATTCTGACATACCATAGCAATGTGTAAATCAATATGCAAGAATGTACATTTTTTTCCATAAAAAAACATGATTTCTAGTGAAACGCATATGCTGCTGATATTTCTTTTGAATTTCTACTGATTTTAGGCACCAAAAATGCCTTTTGGAAACTGGAAGAAAACTTTATGGTTAATGCTTTGTACTGATTGACTTATTGTATTGGAATAAATTATAGTCAACCTGAAGTACTGA
Source organism: Tinamus guttatus (assembly GCF_059628265.1). Lineage (NCBI taxonomy): Eukaryota > Metazoa > Chordata > Aves > Tinamiformes > Tinamidae > Tinamus > Tinamus guttatus. Next base: position 1,974,162 of record NW_028288990.1, on the reverse strand, counting down.
CAAGCTTGTCAGGATCACAACCAACAGATGAAACAACAGCAGGTATCCCCTTCTATTTGCAAGCTCCTAGAGCAGTCTTAAAGGCAGGAAGGGAGATCAGCTCTGAGTTTCCCTTTTATCACACCAGAGCTTTAAATGATGGGACACTGTTAATTAGTAAAATGAAAGTGCTGGTTAAAATGTGGATTTCAACTACACAATTTCTAGAGACTGTTTATGTAGTTATTTTTTGCATTCATTTTTCAAATTTTATTTTGATACAAGACCAAAGTGGAAGTCACAGTCATCATTTAAATATTTGTCATTTTTTTCAGTATCCGTGTGGTAGTACTATACATGCTATTCGCACTTCGATAACATAGGCTTCATGATCACGCCAAACTTCTGCAAGGAGTCAAATGACATCATCATAATGGTCTGTCAAAAATGTTAAATGTTAAAAGTAAGTGTTCACTTCCTGACATGGTCTCCAATGAGCTCCTGAGCTCCTCTGACATTCATATTCCTCTCCCTGACACAGCCCAGCCAGTTGGGTTTCCACTGAAGTTGAAAGTTAGGGGACAGACTCTGCCAGTCCTGTCATGGCCACTATGTAAATGACAGTTTGGTCTTGCCATATCTCTGAATAATTTAGTATAGTCAGAACTGTAAAATCATTGTCTTCCACTATCTTTTGTCCTTTCTTCCAGTCCCAAGAAAACAAGTGCTGGTGCATTTTGATCTCTTTGGCTTTATCCAAATCTAGAATAATTCTGCTGACCCCATACACAGTGTTTATTTTATGAGACATCAATTCCCCTATTCCAGCCAACTTAAGATGATGTTTCTCCTGCATTTCAACTATACCATTAACGTGAGTCATGAGAAGATGCGACATATGGTCTCTTTTTTTGGGTCCACACCTTGACGTGATTTCACAGTTGTGCCTGCAAATAACCCTTGCCATATATACAGTGCTCTCTTTCTGCTATTTAATGAACCTTGCAGATGCAAGACACCTTTTCCAGCTTATAAGCAGGCTGTCTGCTATGTCATAATCGGTAGAATTGGACGCAACATTTGGGACGAGATGAAACAATCCCACGTCCAGAAGCACGGCCAAAATAGGCAAGAGCAAAATTCAACAGGTACTAGAAGACCAAGCATGCTCAGTCGTCTGTGCAAAGAATTTTGTTCTTGAGGTCAGACTAGATGTTACAAGTCTAGGAGAGGTGTAGGTAGACAGACACCTGATGACCCGCGTCTGTTGGGAACAGGCAATGGGAAATGCCAAGCTCCCTATGTATCGGACAATTGGGTGTGCCTACCGCATGAAGCAAACATATGTATTATGTCAACCGATGATAGGAGGGCCCTCCGAGAGAGGGCCCTCGCTATCCGCACAGAACGGCTTCTAGAGAGTCCAAGGTTGGAAAGAAGTCGGTTATTGCCAACGTACCATTTCCCTCGAGCACCAATTGGGAATCCCAGGAACTCCATTTCAGTAGCTGAGGTTAAAGCTCGCACCTCCCCGTCTAGATGTTGATATTTTCCAGCCTATTCCGCAGCGTCATTCAAAGTCATTACCCCACTTTCGTAGCGGACAGTAACGTCCACTACCTTGGCACAGGATCCTTTAACCAAAATCAAGTCTGGCTTGAAGAGCTCGTTGGTACCGTCTCTGAGATGCAGCTCAATATATATCTCCCATTCAATTTTTTGCGCTTCTTCAGCCAGCACACCACAGATGTCATTATGCCTTTTGATCCTGGCTTCCTGGACAACTGGGCAGTAGCCAATTATGTGGGAACAAGATTCCCACTCCGAGGGACAGTGCTTACATCCCCTGGGTGCGCCCTTGCCCAGACCATGGGCCAAAAACTCCCAAGCGGGATAGACATTGGCCCACAGCTGGATAGCTGTTATTAATTTGCAGTGAGGAATGCGGCCATAATGCAGGAGCCAATCATTACTGATTCAGTCATTTTCAAAGTTCCAAATCCTGTGGCCTTGAGATTTTAGATAGGCCCAATTCTCCCTTTCTCCACTTACAGGGAACAGGATAGATGGTTCGTGGGGTTTGTCTCTCCCACTCCGACGAGGCCTGGTCAGCAGACTGAACTTCCGACATCATAACTGGGAGCTCTTCCTTCACTGATGGAACCTTCTCTGGCACCTCCTCTGCCGAGATCCAGAGTCTTCTGATCTCCTCTTGAATACCTTCCTGGAGCACAATGCTCCTGATGACCTCATCCTCCGATTGGGCGTTCCGCACTAACCTGCGAGCCTGAGCATTTGGAATTAGGCTCGCCAGATGGGGAAGATCCAGCCCACCGTCCTTGTAGCTGATGTACATAATGGCGTCACACGTACTAGGCAGTAGATATAACCAGCTCTTGACGGCAGATCTTATAGAAAGGTCCAGGGAGTGCAAATAAGAGGTGCTCAGGCCCGCATGATCCGCGATGAACAGCAACCTTGGGGAGAGCATAGCTTCTCAAGATGTCCACTTTCTGGAGTGGTTTCGAAGGGACTCTCTGTCTGCTACATATGTAAATATTGACTTAAATACCATTTTTTTCCAGTGGCATTCTGCATCATGCACATGGACACTGATCTGTCTGCTTTTGGTAGTCACGCTAAAGATAAAGATGAATTCATCCTGGGGGAGCTGTACGATCACAAGATCGGTGGTTACACGTATTGAATGCACTTCTGCTCAGGTTCACAGGTAACTCTGCTTGCAGCACTTTAGGTATGTTATATTGGACATCTTTCCGCCACGGCATTTTGCTGCATGACTGGAATTTTCATAGCCCAGCATCATAGGCAATCTTTATTCTCTCTGCAACAAATAGGGTAAGAAAATTGCTGATAAACATTTATGCTAATGTAGCACTAAGCTGATGGGTTACCAGATTGTTTCTGCTGCATTTGGATGCCCTTTTCACTGTTGCTTTCTGAGCAGGTCATACCAGCTGATGTAACCGCTAGTGTTTTTTTTTTTTTTTTTTTTTTTTTTTTTTTGTGAGTATGTGTGTGAGTGTGAGCAGGTGATTTGGGGTCAGATCTGGATAACAGTAAATTATTTATAGGGCTTTTACTACTATAATGCCCTAATTTCCTGATATCAGTCTTTATTCAGTTATCTTTATTATTATTATTATTATTCTTGCAGTGTGGCAAAGTAAAACAATTCTTTTATACAGTGATTTCACTCTCCACTGGTTTCTTAAAGCAGAAGCTCCAGAGTAATAGTCATGAAAATTGTCAGAGCAGACTGTGCAATGTTTTCTTCCTCTGAGATGAGTTTTGCCCCTCAGTAGTGGCGCAATTCATCGTAGTAAGTGCTTGCCAGCAGCAGATGAGCCCTGCATTGTGAATGCTCGTTGCATGCATTCTAGACCTTTTGAGTAACAAGCCCTGTCACTAAATCACTGGGTTTTATTATGGGTTTGGACTGATCCAAGGAAGCAGAAGAAGTCCAACGTATTGATGTGACAGGAAATGCATAGAGTTTATTCACTGCCTTTGTACGGGGAAAACAATTTTTCCTTTTAAAACAAATTCCTCACTTTGGCTTCTATATAAAGTATAATCTGAATTAAAGGGAAATGCAAATGTTTTGCTTTAGTATAGTTTTGCTATAGTCTTGACCTGCAAGCCGTGTTGGAAAAAAAATATAAATAAAATGCACACATTTACCATGCACCTATTTGTGTGTATCTAGTTTAACTTGCACAAGGTATGATGTTTGCCATGGTGAGTTTTATGTCCCCATCCAAAGAAAGGAGGAAAAAATAAGAGGAATACAAAATAAATGTATAGAAATGGGAAGTTGGAAGGGATCATACTATGGGATACTCTAATAAGATTATACTATGTGCTCATTATGTCAAAACTTTGTCGGTCTGTCATAATATCATATGTGGAAAAGATGATTTTTAAGTCATGTCCTGTTATACCAAAACTGGGACAAACGTTGTTGTCCTATTTTAATAAAATAACTTCTTTCATCATTCAAAAAAGTATTTTTTCCTTAGAGCTGGCAACCTAAGTGACCCTGCTTGAGTGGACGATTGGACTAGATGAGCTCCATAAGTCCCTTCCAACCTCAACCATTCTGTGTTTCTGTGAAAATAAGGTGGTTCAAAAGAGCTGGGGAGTGGGCTAACACTGGCTTCCAGGGTTTCTGTATAATAGGGTGATGGGCTAGAAAGGGTGCATGGAAAATGGGCAAGGAGGGCTAAAGGAAGTGTCAGTTTTTTAAACTGCATAAGAAAAGGGGAACTTAACAGGAAGGGGCTGAGCAGCCTGGGATGCAACACAGCTGCTTGGGGAGTTTCTAAACAAAGGAGAGCTCTGTCAGGACTGTGAGAGTAAGATTAATATTGACATTTTACTATGAATAGAAAAGGAAGCAGGTGCTTCTAATTGTTTCACATAATGCATTCAAAACATATGCTTGATAATCATGGAGAACATTTGATAGCATGTTTACAGAATAATAAGCAGAACAACTAGAATAACAGATCATTTTGTGTCCCTGGAACTGCTCCTATTTCATGCATATCCCCTTTCCATAGCTCTGTTGTTTTTTTTCCACTCTTAAAGATTTTTTAGACCACTGCTCTTCTAGTATTTGGGCTGATTTTAAAATCCTCATCAAGCTATTTTATTCCTATTGTCAATATATATTGCATATCCCCCTGTCTGATCCACAGATAATGAAGCTCTCTTGAATTCCTGGGTTTGAGATGGACCCCACACCATTTTCCTCTCAACCACCCATCTCTGTGCTGTGCTCCATGCTGTGAAGAATCATGGAGCAAAAGGCTCTGAAACTGCCAGTGTGACAGCAGCAATCCTACCCTTCCCTGTTCCTGTCACTTCTGCTGCCTAACTTCTCTCTTCTATCTTGGTCTGTGCCCAAACCAGTATGGAAGAGCCTGAAATATATGTTAATGGAGATCTCAAGAAGTTCAACTTTCATGCCAGCTGGATGGCCACAAGTTAGTTAGACTCTGAATATCATTGTAGGTGTATTCCAGTGACTTCCAGCTTGATTGCATTTGTTTCAACCAAGTCATATACCATGAGAGCAGAGATTTAATGGGACTTTAGCTCTGGACTCATTCACCATGTGTGACAAAGGTGTGAAGATTAATTAGATTTTAAAAAGGCTGTATTGATCTTTGATATAGTTTTGGCCAATAAGTTCTTCAAGTTACTAGTAAGAGTAGTGTCATGTGAATTCATGTATTCAATTGATTAATTCACCTGGATATTTCTGAATAATGTGAATAATGTGGTTGTTTTTGGAATTTAGTAAATTGAGACTATTGTTTGAAATATTGAGGAACAGATCAAAAAATTGTTAAGAAATGTTGCAGAACCTGTCCAGATTTATTGTACCTGACAGCAACATGAAGTCTATGAATTTCATAATCCTAACTATATTTATCTGTGACATTATTCTTGATCCAAAAGACAGAAATATGCTGCATACATATGCATTAAGCATAGCTGCTTATCATATACCATATGGAGCAGCACTGTGCAGCAGGACTCTGCACGTGAGTGTCTGTATGTATGACTCTGTGTGTGTGTGTGTGTCTGTGCATGCAGAAGTAAAACATATCCAGCTACCATTCCCATTCCTCTAGCTTTTCATAACAATTAAATCCACATGCACCCTGTTATTTACTTTTCAGTTTATTCTTCATACATCAAAAACTGCATTAGCTTGTCAGAGTAAAAGCATGTTGTATTGTATCATTTATATTTAACTGTGTTGAGTATACTAACCTTTTTCCAACCCCTTCAATTGACGCTCACAGACTTGGCTTTGCTATAGCAGAATTGTAACTGTAATACACAGTTCTAAAGACTTTTCAAATAGTCTGGAAGATCAGAATTAATCACAAATGACCTAGTTGTATTATTTGTCTATACCAGTCTGTAAGCCCCTTGAGGAGAGAACTGCAGTAAGAAATCAGATATGCAGTAGCTTGAGTAGTGACAAGAGCTTGAGTTACAGTCCATGCATTAATGCTACAACAAAGTTAAAACATGAAATGTTTTACTTTTTTCACCTTCCCAAAGGAGAAGGCACTCAAAATTCTCTCTTCTTTGGCGATACTGTGAGATTGGTGTGAATTTACTCAACACACTAAATTTGGATAAGTTGTATCCACAGAGTTACTAGACAGGAACATGGCTGACTTGGGGCAACCTAATCTTACATTCATGTATGCGAGTGTTTCACCTCAAATAATATGAATTTGGGCAAAGTAAGGTTCAGCAATTGAAGCTTTCAGAAGTTGGGAAATTAAGTTTTTCACAGATTAGATTAGAGAGATAATTCAGGTAACATGAGCATTTTAATACAGACAAACATGACAAACTTTACTGTAATGCCATTAACATAAAGTTAAAATACTTATGGGAGTATTTCATTATTCTCAGACCAAGTATTGCAAAAAGCTATGAAACTATAACTGGATGGAAATACATTTTTAATAACTCAAGAACTATATTTATAATTGCCCTTGACCTTATGTAATATAAAGGCAGTATTTCATTGAGCTATATGCATTTAGTTTGCAATCTCATATCAACAGTAAGGACACAACTTTAATGTTGCTTATTCTGGGCAGAGCTAAGGGTCTTTAATTGACTTAGTTTTTAGATTCCCATACCTTAGTATGGTATTATTTGCTTTGCTATTCCTGAGTTTTCCAAGAATATCACTGTTACTGTTTAAAATCATTTATTAAAATACTACTGCACCAGTTTCACAGCTGGGAAATGAACAGTCAACATTCCCAGACTTAACTCGTGTGGAATGTACGTTATATCTGGGATTCTTACTTTTTTAATCAGTAGAATTTTCATATAGTAGAAGTAACCAAGAAATCTAGAGAGAATGTACACAGTTTATATTTGCAATAGCATGAAGTTGTGCATGAATTTGGCTCTGTGCATCTAGTACCTCTATGTAGTAGTATTTATAATTGTCAAGATGGTTGATGTTGAAATAATTATTTTTTCCTTGGTGCAATGTCAAGGAGAAGCCACAAAATAACAGCATGTGACAAACATACTGGAAATGCCTGTACTGTTTATAAAAATTTCCATAAGTAATCACAGCAGTGCAGACACTCACTGAGCAAAGTTTCTAGTTTGCAAGGAAAGACATTTTCCTTCAGTGTTCACTATATGTTTGACAATAAACAATGTGACCTCTATTGTGGCATTTTTAGATATTTACATAATAATTTCCGATTTATTTATAATAAAAGAAAGGAAGCTACACACTAAACTGTTCCATCAGGTATTTTATTGAGCTTTGTTTGGTAGGATGTACTAAGTGACAGTTACCTCTCAAGATTTTGCACCAGAATAACCTTAATCTTGTGCAAATATACGTTCATAGATTTTTGCTCTTCATTCCATAAAATCTAGGACACACTAAGTGCCTTTTTATTTGAAATTTTCAGCACACTTTCATTTTCAATTTAAAACATAAGCAAGTGCTGGTTGTTCATTGCACAGTCTTCACATAAAATATTTCATTAGAAATTAGATTAGATTAAATAAGCAGAATACAGCCTCCATCCTGATCTCTCTGATTTTGAGTATGGTGAGTATTGGTGAGTAGAAGACTTACAATTCTGCTTTGTTTGTAATGTTATGATTACGTTGCAATCCTTTTTTTTTCCTGGATTTTACTGGCTTTTTTTCCCTGGATCACTACACTTGGTAAGTAAAAATAATTACTTATCTCAGTCAGGGCTTGTGCCTCCAGGCTCACTATTTCTTTCTAGCGTGCATACAAACAGCAAGACAATATTGCCTGTGCATGGAGAATTCCTCCAAGCAAAGGGCATTTGATGCACCAATTTACTTGCAGGTAGGAGGGAAAGAAAAATAAGTGGAGTCAGGTAGTTTGATTAGATTCTTGAACCACAGAATGAAAGTAGATTTTTCTTGCTGTTGAAAACCATCCGGCTATAGAAGGCAATGCATCTTGCATGGGATGCTCTGTGTAGGAAAGAATGGCTGTAAGAATTTCAGCTTCCAGGCAAGGACAGGTACTGCTAGTTAGAATCAAACTTTGCCAAGTCAAAACAGGACTTGGAAGTAGAGACTGCTTCAGTTTTGGGCTTCCCTGCTTTCCACTTCTGCCGGATTTATGTGATGGTTATAGCAATTGCCATTTCCCTCTCCATCTTTACACCCTTTTTCTTCACTGATTTGGGCAGGTGCAAGATATCTCACCATAGAAAGTAGATGTGCAATTTTAAACTGTGATACCCTTTTGCTGTATAGAATAAGGACAAAAGGACCGTGTTACTGAAAATTTGTAGTCTAAGAAAATGACACTGTGTTTTTGTTGTCATATGAAAGACTTGTTACATGCATTTGTTCACAGGATAATACTATCTAGGAGTATGGTCTTATATTTAAAGAAGTCTTTCCATCAAGTTTGTTTTTTGGCTGTGTCCAGCACAAAGACAGTAAAAGAGGTTTATTTCCATATATAAATCTTCATCTTCCAGCTCTGAGTAGAGTCTATTTATTCCAGTCTCTATCTGTAAAATGTGGGGGCATGAGGGGCTCATACCTTTGCATGTCCTACAACCTCTTCCCTTTTCCCTTCTAGAGAATATATATTCAGTTTATGTAAATGCCCATTTCCACACTTACTTCTGTGGCACTATGCTGATTCTGTCTAGCCTGTGATCTGTTCCTACAAGTGACAGACTAATGTCAAATAGTTATTCAATATATATGCACCATGACTCATACTTCAGAGAGACTTTCCCATGCTTTCTGCCTCAACCTCTTTGTTTACATTTCCAATTAAAAAAAAAACTATTATTTTCCAATCCCCACCAGCAATCTCCAGTACACAAAGGTGACTTGTGGATTAGATGAGGCCTTGAGTAGAACTGGTTTAATATCAATTCCAGATTTATTTCTCCTTGTCTGTGTCTCCAAGGATGTTATCTGCAGAGGACAGAGAGATTTTTAACACTGTGTTTCGGGACCTTGGTTCTCCTTTGTCAAATTCAAAGATGTGTGATATATGTGACAAAAACTAGAAAGCTATGAAGAGCCCCACAGTCAGTTGACATTTGTAAGTACCATTTTACAAAGTACTGTATTGCCTGCATCTTACCTGTGTAGGAGTGTAGGAAGCACCATTGATTTTCACTTCATTTTTCTTTTGTTCACCTAGCAAACTGGCATTGTGAAAAAATTCTTGGCTTTACCTCAAAATCTTTTCTTAAATATAGTCTGAACAAGTTAGGCCCAAAATGCAGTCCTTCTAGAACTGTAATGTTCATGAATGTGGAAAGGATTTTTCCTAGACATTTTAGTTAAAAAAATAATTTGCTTTATGACACTATTGGAAGCTCTGAGATAATAAGCTCTGATAAGCTCTGAGTATCTTCATAAGAACAGGCGAATGAAATTCAGTGGTGACATTTTCATTTGGCCTAAATTTGCCAGTTTTCTCTGCTGAGTCCTTATACTGTTAAAACTCCCATTCATACCATGTTCACAATCAGTTGAGCGATACATGTAACAAACTAACTCCTAGCTAAGCCCTAGACAGAACATCTGAGTTCCAAATATATAGGGTAAAAAGCTTTCCTAATTTGAACTAAACTTCTTCTGTAAGCTTCCTTTTCATTGTGGAAATGCATATTGGTATAGTCGCATTCAAGAAGCGTTAAATGACAGTGATCCTGTAAACAGCTAAGAGAGCATTATCAGTTCTCATTCATTCCTTTAGGGTCTTGACTATGTGCTCTGAGGCCGTAAGAAAAAAACAGACATACAGAAAATACTAGAGGGGATGCCATTGTCCTTAGATGCCGTCTCTAGGTCATAAATTTGGTGGCTTTCTATTTCTATGAAATTCAGAAACGACTTTTAGGTATCAGGCTGTTTGTTAGTTTTCTTTTGTTGATTTCAGAGCCCTAGGGATGGCCGTCAAAGGTGTGGGAGCCCAGGTAGTGTTCTCCTCTATCCTACCAATGAGGGTAATGGATTCAAGGAGAAGAAGGGAGACATCACTGATTAACAACTGGCTGCGCCGCTGGACTTGGCAACAGGGTTTTGGCTTCTATGACCATGGGACTCTGTGAGGAATGATGGGAACCATCTCAGCAAGAGGGGCACATGTCTCTTTGCAAAAAGGCTGACCAATCTGGTTAGGAGGGCTTTAAACTAGACAAGAAGGGGGAAGGGGAGTGTCACACAGGCAGGGCAATCAGTACTGCGCAGCCAAAGTCAGATGCGGTAATATGGTAGTGGGGAAGTGAGGATAGGGTATGATTATAGAGAGTCCTCTTTCACTCCTCCTGGGGAACCTGCAGGCTTGATTACTTCCCTGAAATGCCTCTACACTAATGCGTGAAGCATTGGGAATAAGCAGGACGAACTGGAGATCTGTGTGTGGTCCCAGGGTCATGATCTCATTGGAATCACAGAGACGTGGTGGGATAGCTCACACAACTGGAGCGCTACCATGGAAGCCTATGTGCTCTTTAGGAAGGACAGGTGGTGGAGTTGCTCTTTATGTGAGAGAGCAACTGGAATGCAAGGAGCTCAATCTAGGGGTGGATGATGAACGAGTTGAGAGCTTGTGGGAAAGGGTTAAAGGGCAGGCTAACGTGGGAGACACTGTGGTGGGTGTCTGCTACACAGGCTGCCTGACCAGGATGAGGAAGTTGATGAGGCCTTCTGTAGTCAGCTGGATATTGTCTCTCAGTCACAGGCCCTGGTTCTCATGGGGGAGTTCAACTACCCTGACATCAACTGGAAGGACAACACAGCCAGGCACAAGCAGTCCTGGAGGTTCCTGCAATGCGTTGATGATAACTTTTTGATGCAGGTTGTGGAGGAACCAATGAGGAGAGGTGGGCTACTGGACCTCGTGCTAACAAATAGAGAGGCACTTGTAGGAGATGTTAAGGTGGGGGGTAGCCTTGGCTGCAGTGTTGGTGGAGTTCAGGATCAAATGAGGAGGAGGCAGGGCCTTGCAACAATGGATTGAGAAAGGGCCAACTTTAGCCTCTTCAGAGACCTCCTCGGAAGAATCCCATGGGCTACAGCTCTAGAAGGAAGGGGGCCCCAAGAGAGCTGGTTAGTTTTCAAGCTGCACTTCCTCCACGCCCAGCAACAGTGCATCCCTGTGTGTAAGAAGTCAGAGAGAGGGGGCAGGAGACCTGTGTGGATGAGCAAGGAGCTTGTGGCAATCCTCAAGCAGAAGGCAGCAGTATACAGAATGTGGAAAAAAGGATAGGCCCCTTGGGAGAATACAGGAACCTTGTCAGGGAATGCAGAGATGCGACAAGGAAAGCAAAGGCACGTTTGGAAAGCAATCTGGCAAGGGATGTTAAAAATAGCAAGAAAAACTTCTTCAAATATATTAACAGCAAAAGGAAGATCAGGGAAAATGTGGGCCCGCTCGTGAACCTGGGGAACCTGGTTACAAATAACACAGAAAACGCAGAGTTGCTGCATGCCTTCTTTGCTTCGGTATTTACCATGGGCAGCCCTCTAGAGTCCCAGGCCATAGGGACAAGAGAAGAAGCCTGGACAGAGGAAGACTCGCCCTGGGTAGAGGAAGATTGGGTCAGAGAGCACCTAAGGAAACTCGATACCCACAAATCCATGGGCCCTGATGGGATGCACCCCAGAGTTCTGCGTGAGCTGGCAGATGTCATAGCTAAGCCGCTCTCCATCATCTTTGAAAGATCCTGGAGAATGGGGGAGGTGCCGCACGATTGGAAGAAAGCCTCTGTCACGCCAGTCTTCAAAAAAGGCAAGAAGGAAGACCCAGGCAACTACAGGCCAGTGAGCCTCACCTCCGTCCCCGGAAAAGTGATGGAATGGCTCATACTGGCCGTTGTCTCCAGGCACATGGAGGACAAGAAGGTGCTCAGGAGTAGTCAGCATGGATTCACCAAGGGGAAATCTTGCTTGACTAACCTGATAGCCTTCTATGATGGAATGACTGGCTGGATAGATGAGGGGAGAACAGTGGATGTCATCTATCTCGACTTCACTGAGGTTTTCGACACCGTCCCTCACAACATCCTCCTGAGCAAGCTTCGGAAGTGTGGGATAGATGAGTGGACAGTGAGGTCGATTAGGAATTGGCTGGATGGCAGAGCTCAGAGGGTGGTGATCAGCGGTGCAGAGTCTAGTTGGAGGCCTGTACCTAGCAGGGACCCCTGCTAGCGACAGGGTCAGTTCTCGGTCCAGTCCTGTTCAATTTATTCATCAATGGCCCGGATGAACTTGCTCCCTCAGCAAGTTTGCTGATGATATGAAACTGGGAGGAGTAGCTGATACCCCAGAAGGCTGCACTGCCATCCAGAGGGACCTGGACAGACTAGACAACTGGGCGGTGAAAAACCTCATGAAATTCAACAAGGCCAAGTGCAAGGTCCTGCACCTGGGGAGAAATAACCCCCCCAGACACCAGTACAGGCTGGTGACCGTTCTTCTGGAGAGCAGCTCTGCGGAGAAAGACCTGGGTGTCATGGTGGATGACAAGCTGACCATAAGTCAGCAATGTTCAGTCGTGGCCAGGAAGGCCAATGGGATCCTGGGGTGCATTAAGAACAGCGTCTCCAGCAGATTGAGGGAGGTGATCCTGCCCCTCTACTTAGCCCTGGTGAGGCCGCATCTGGAGTATTGTGTCCAGTTCTGGGCTCCACAGTACAAGAGGGATGTGGAGCTGCTGGAGAGAGTCCAGCGCAGGGCTACAAGGATGATCAGGGGCCTGGAACATCTGCCCTATGAGAAGAGGCTGAGGGAACTGGGCCTGTTCAGCCTGGAGAAGAGAAGGCTGAGAGGGGATCTAAACAGTGTCTGTAAGTACCTCAAGGGAGGCAGTGAGGAGGATGGTGCTGGCCTCTTTTCAGTGGTGGCCACCGATAGAACCAGAGGAAACGGTAGGAAACTGAAACACCAAAAGTTCCACAGGAACTTAAGGAAAAATTTCTTAAGAGTGAGGGTGACAGAGCACTGGAACAGGTTGCCAGGAGAGGTTGTGGAGTCTCTCCTTCTCTGGAGATCTTCAAAACCCGCTTGGACGCAGCCCTGTGCCATGTGCTCTAGGTGACCCTGCGTGTGCAGGGGGGTTTGGACTAGATGACCTGACCTCTAGAGGTCCCTTCCAACCTTAAGCATTCTATGATTCTATGATTTGCAGCTACAGTACATCAGGAAAGAAAGATAATACAAAAATCTGCTTCATCTATTTTGTATTGTAGAAAGAGTATCCCAAGTTTTTACTGGGGCTAAGGTAGTGAGCATAGCTATCTGAATTCAGCCTATTGAAAAATCTCAAGTGTTAAATTAGAATTCAGCCTTAATAGTGCTGAATCTGAGTATATCTTCATGTGAAGGTGAATGTCAGTGAAAACACCTGATGTTTCTTCCCTGACTCAGGTTTTCATTGTGTTTATTTTAAGTATTTGTTAACTAAGAAGAACTCAAAAAAAATGAGGACTGGTAAATGTTTATCCTGTTCTAATAGATAGTCTGAAAAAATAGGATTTTTTTTATGGTGACTGAAGTGATCTTTAAAATATCTGGAGACTAACAGTGTGCAGAGGGATAGGCACTAAATAAACCCCTATACATACCACTGGCAGTAATCAAGCTAACCTACAACACCTGAGTCATTCTCGCACTGGGAGGACTTGACAATTGTTCTATGTTGTGCCAAGCTGACTGGTGGCCTGCACTTAAGGCAGCAGCTCACTTGGGCTGAGACCACTGTTACAGTTTGAAGGCTGAATATCTAATTTAGTCATAATGGATAAAATATACTTAAAGAAAAATCTGTAGAAACAAATATAATATTAATACAGTTAAAAGTGTGGGTATTTTGCCCATTTATTTTGTTTCCAGATGTTGTGATAATTCTACAGTTTGTATACGTCATTTACTATTTGATGGTAGATCATTTTAAGGAATAGATTGGTGTATTGTAGCAAGACAGGCATTAAAATATTGTGCTTGACTATTTTCCATCTCACTAAAGCTCTGAATGCATTGATACTCAAATTAAACTGATGAAAATTTGGCTTTTATGTCTTCTCTAGTGACCAGACTCCACCTGTTGCTTTCATTTGCTTTGCGAGTCTAGTCTTTTTCTCATTTTCCTTTCTTGCAAATATTAAAGAGTGAAATGTCCAGGAAGATCATAACTTTAAAGAGCCCTGCATTAGCTGTCCGCAGCAATCCCATAAACAGTCACTTATGCTAGTGCCATTAGCCTCATCTTCCTTAGCAAAACTTAGTATGTAATGTATGAAATCAGGCTGTCTTGTTTCCCTCTTTGCAGGGCAACATGCATATTTACCCAGTTATTCTTGTGTTGAACACAATACCCTATGGTGTATGAGTTTCAGAAAAGCATCTTGTCCTTGTTTAAAGACATTAGAGATGGAGGGTAGGTGATAAACCACCTTCCTTGCCAGTGTGTCTAATTTCTCTGTGGAAATTGTCTGAGAATGGAAGTTGTTAGTTCTCTTGTAATTGGTAGACTCTCCCAATATGATAGCTGTGTTTAAGTTCTATCATCTCTGAATTGAGCAAAGCAATTAAATCCATTAAGCCTCTCTTTACATTACATCTTTCCTCAGCCCAGAAATCTTTAGGCTCTCAACATTTCTCCTGTAACATCCTAAAATGCATTTTAAATGGAAGTTTGAGTATCATTCTTACCAATGTTGCGTGCAGTAATGAAAGAACCACACTCTCCAGCTCGCTGTTCTCTCTCGAGCCATGCAGGCCTTACATTAATCCTCTCAAACTGATCATTGCCCTGCAAACTGCTATTCATTTTTTTTGTCTTTTGTGATTCCTGAATTCTTTATACACTAGATAACTGTATAGCAGTGAAACATGCTGAAAATCATGATATTAACTTGCCCCTTCCTTCACCATAGAAATGTGAACCCATTTTTGATAGGAGTTTCATAGGGAGCATAGACTTAGCTGTCTTATAGTTGCCAAAATATCAAGATGCCTTCATGACCCTTTGCCTTTGCAGCAGAACTGCTTATGGTTGTGTTCAACAGGAGAAGGGACTGGGGGCCTCATCCACATGATATCAGTGCACTGGTGTTACTGTGTACAGTGTTGTTGCAACAACATGTTTATACATGTTTCATGTATAAAAAGAACATCATTTTCTGTGTTTCACCTATTTCTAATATGTTTAACTGTTTAACCAACAGTTTAACTGATCAATATGACAAAAATTGACAGACACCCGAAAGCACTATAAATGAGACTGATCTTACTTTTGGAAATCCGTCTGAATTTTGTCTCAGAAAATGGATATGTCTTCAACCACAAGCAAATCCCAAGAACGTGATATTTTTAGCAGTGTTCTTGCACATTCTTATTTCATGTCAACACACTGTGATATCACTGTCACAACTCAAGGTCATACATGGATGAAGATTAGAGCAGTTAAGTTGGAAAAGGCCTCGCTTACAGGAGCTGTATAATTATCATGAGAGGACATGGAGATTAACAAAAGAAGTTTGTTGATTCAGTGACTGCCAGGAGAGAAACAAATTAGTAAATACGAAAAAATAAAAATCCTGTCCCTCAGGATTCAATTGTTCTTGTTTGAACTGTAGAAAGTTAGACATGTAAAAAGAAATAGGAAAGGTAGAATTTAGATATTTAGCTGATTTTATTTACCCCTGTTTCAAGAGATTTAACCTTATGTACACCTATAGGCACTATTACAAAACAACTGTACCCAGGTAAGAATGTTCTTTTTTCAAAAGCTTTTTTCAATAAATAGTTTCTTTGGATTCCCCACCCCTCAAACACACATGATTACAAATATAAATATACCTAATCAGGCCAACAGGGTTGACACTGTGGTGGGTGTTTACTACAGGCCTCTTGCCCAGGAAGATGAAGTGGATGAGATCATCTACAGGAAGCTCCAAGAAGCCTCATGATCCTAGGCGCTGGTCTTTTTGGGAGACTTCAATGATCATGATGTTTGCTGGGATAATCACACAGCTAGGAACAGACAGTCCAGGAGGTTCCTGCAGAGCATTGCAGATAGATAACTTCACTGCACAACCACTGCAGGTGGTTGATGAGCCAAAAAGGGGAGGGGCGATGCTAGACCTGATAGTAACAGAGAAGGTCTAGTTTGAATGTGAGGGTTGGGGGCAGTCTTGGCTGCAGTGATCATGAGATGTTGGAATTCACGATCCTGTGAGAAGGAAGCTGGGAAGAAGTAGGATTGCAAACCTGGACTTTAGGAGAGCTAACTTTGACCGCTTCAGGAACTGCCTTGGAGTAATCCCCTGGGCCAAGATTCTAGAAGGAAAGGCGGTTCTGGAGAATTGGCTAATATTCAAGCACCACTTTCTCCAAGCTCAGGATCAGTGCATTCCTACAAGAAAGAAGTTGAGCAAGGTGGGCAGGAGACCTGTGGTAACCGGGCAAGGAACTGTTGGGTAAATTTAATGAGAAAAAGAGAGCATATATAATGTGGAAGAAGGGCCAGACCACATGAGAAGAATACAGGAATATTGTCAGAAAATGCACGGATGTGGCAAAGAAGACGAAGGCCCATTTGGAATTAGAGTTAGCAAGAGATGTCAGGGCAACAGGAAGGGCTTCTACAAATACATCAGCAGCAAGAGGAAGACTAAGGAAAATGTGGGTCTTTACTGCTAAGGCTAGGCCCCATGAACTACAGCGCCCAGAGATAAGAGAGAGGAGGACTTTCCGCTGGTCAAGGAGGATTGAGTTAGGGGTTATTTAGGCAAACTGGAGTCTATGGGCCTGAATGGGATGTACCCAAGAGTGCTGAGGGAACTGGCGGGGCTCAGCCATTCTCCATCATCTTCGAGATGTTATGAAGACCAGGGGAGGTACCGGAGGACTGAGAGAAAGGCAATGTCACTCCAGTCTTCAAAAACGGCGAGAGAAGGACCTGGGCAACTACAGGCCGGTCAGCCTCACCTTCATCCCTAGAAAGATGTTGGAGCAGCTCATCCTAGAGACCATCTCTAGGCAAGTCTGTATTGGAGATAAAATTTCTGTGATCTGTAGAGTCTTAACAACCTCCTATGGGAAGCAGAGGCCAGACCTTGAGAAAAAAGATGTTTGCCTGCCTAGGCTGAACGATAAGGAGCACAGATACAGCTGCTCAGCCTGGTTCAAAGGCGGGCCCTGTCCCGGAAACCTGTTGAAGCTGGCTGCTCGGCCAGGCTTGTAGTCAACTTAACTGTAGACATCCTCTGAACTAGCTTTGGAGGCCAAACACCCGGAAATGAGGAAGAAGAGAAGGAAGGCAGGACCCCTCGAATTGAGGGCTGGGACCCCCGACTGGTATGCGCGCCTGCGCACCCGGCCTGGGGGAGGGGAGAGTTGCAAACTGGATGCAGAGTTTCTCTGTCCTCCAGCCTGCCTCCTGGGTCGTACTGACACTAAGTGCCAGGGTGCACCAGGCATAGAGAGGACAGTGTGGAGAGAGCCGGGGGAAGGAGAAACTCCTAACTCGGAGGCCTACGCTGTCTGCGCAGGAGCCGGTCAGCAACTCTCTCTCTCTGATCTGGCAACTCGAGAGGATGTTTGGGTCCAGTATCCCGCTGGCAGGTATCACCTCGTGAGTAGTTATCCATACTTTGCTGCTTTTATGTGTTTTCACCTGAATAAATGCTCGATGTAGTCACCTCGTTCTGGCTGATTATTGCCAAATCCCGAGCCCATCAGGGACATAATTAGTGATGAGGATGGGATTCTTCAATTAAACAGTGGAACTCACTAGTGGAGTGTGTTCGTGCTGTTTGTGTCTGTGGACTTCATTGGCTATCAAAATAGTGGAACTTACTAGTAGGGCGTATAGCTAGGTGAGGTTGGGCCCCTTGATAGAAATCGTGTTTGTGTTATTTGGGTTCGTGGTCTTTATTGTGTGTGCGACGTGCAGTGGTTCTTTTTCGGGAGAGCTGCAGGCAGCACTGGCGACTGTAGGGAGGCTGCGCCTCCGAGGGAATGCCCTGAATGGGGGCCAGAACTGTGGAATGCTGTATGGGATCGACGGGAGACCTGCACCTGGGTATCTCCAGAACCATGGACCCAGAAGGACCCCATGGCCGTGTTACAGTATTGGGGTCGGTTTGGGGAGAGTGACCGTACTAAGAACTCAGTCCAACTGGAACATGCGGGAGGCGCTCTGCTATGTGCATGTAAGATTTTAGCAGGGCAGCTAAAGGAGGAACAGGAGAAGAATCAGCTCTTCCAAGAGCAGTTGCAGGCAGTTTGAGCGACCCAGGTGGTGCAGAGGCAGGCTCTGCTAGAGATGAATGATCAGAGGGAGCTCCTGGAGGAGAAAGTAGGTGCTAAATTGGTGACACAGTACACGATACGTGTGGTAAAAAACAAGAGAGGGAGAAAACCGGGGCCGAAGGGGAGCCGGGTGTGGACTATTATCACCGACCCTGACTGGGACCTGGAAACTTGGGATGGGAATATTTGGGAATCAGATGAGGAAGTCCCTATACTGGAGGAGAAAGGCCCATCGCAGGACAAACGAGAAAGGTGAGCCACCCCGGTAATACGAAGGAAAGCTGTGCTGCCAGGGCCAGGACAAGTGGTGCAACAGGATGAACTAACCGATTTTACCCTCGAAGATATTAAGAATCTGCTAGCGAAATATAAACAGCAACCCGCGGAGAAACCACATTCCTGGATGGTAAGATTAATAGAAGAAGGGGCTGATTCAGTGATAATTGACAATGTCGATGCCTCAAGGTTTTTGGGGTTAACTAATGACATGTATGTACAGTCCGCCCTGTGAAGAGTGGATGGAAGCGGCAAGAGTCTGATTGCTGTGGTAGCTGAGGGTCTCGCTTACCGCCACACTAATGACGCCGATTGGCCACCATCCATCTCCTCCTGGGTAACTATAAGAGAAGCATGCCAGATGCTTAAGGCAGAGGCCATGAAGACTGCTATAGAATTGGGAAGTCCACGGCTTTATCTGCAACAGTCGTTACCCAGGATGCGAAACAAGTTGTTGGAGGGATGCCCAGGAGTGTGGTGCCCCTATCTAATTCCAGTTCTGATGTCAGAACAAGGAAACCCTATTGAGAACGTAATTGGAAAGTTGCAACAGATAGGAGACCTTCCAGGATTGGCGTTAAAGGTGGATGGAAAAGGCAGCAGTGAGAAAAGAGGGCTGAGTGGGAATGTGGGGTCGGAATGCAGGGAGCGAGTTTGGCTCTTACGTCTGCTTTTACAGAAGGGCATTGATAGACAGGAAATTGATGGGAAACCAAGAGAAGTATTACACCAGCTAGCATGAGAATATAATGTCCATGCAGTCCAGGCAGCCAAGCAACGCTCAGGAATAATGTCTGAGGTTGATGGATCATGGGTGCTGTACCCGTGCGAGGATGTAGAGTGGATGGTGTTGCGATTCAGACCAAAGGAAGAACTGGAACCAGTTTTTCCCCCTCAGGAGGGGCTCAGATGCCCAAAATAAGAATAGGGGGTGGCCAAGCTTCAGTGTCCGAAGGGTTCCAATGTAACATCGCTCGCCGAGACGATCGACCATTCATTACATGTGTCATTTCTTGTTCGGAACAAAATAGGCAAACGGTTCGTGCCTTGGTGGACACAGGAGTGGACGTCACAGTAGTGCACGGGAACCCAGAAAAGTGCAAAGGGGAAGTAATCCCTGTTTGGGGTTTGAGTGACCAACCTGTCAAGTGAAAACTTGTGACTGACTGCCATCAAGCCATACACCGGAGTCTTGAAGCTGCTGGGGTGTTGCGACCAGGGAAGGTCCAGATGATCCAATCAATCAGAACGCTTAACAATAGGGGGTTGACCAAAGAGTGGAAGCCCCTTATCCTGATGAGAGGGACACCCTGTGTGAATTGTGCAGTAGCCACCTCGACTGTAGCATAAGAATCTGGAGCGAACTCTAGTATCTTCCCTGCTAGGGAAGGGTTGGTATTAAATCATAGAGGAATACTTGAATGGGATCATGGGGGAGGATTTCTCGAAAATTAAGGCTCCTCCTCCACTCCCCCTCCTTCCCCCCGCCCCCATTCATTTCCTCCCCCCCCCCGCCCGTCCCCACCGCAAGCAGATCAGATGTTCCAGGGGAGAAGGAGGTTGAAACGGCAGGGCCAAGAATCGAAATAATCCCCAAGATGGCAAAAACAGGATTTCTCGAAAACTAAGGCAAAACCCGCCCCCCATTTCCTCCCCTGCCTTCCCCTGCAAGTGGACCAGATGTTCCCAGGGAGGAGGAGGATTGAGAGCCATACTCTGACTTGTATCCTTGCAGAGAGACTAGGGACATAACTTCAGTAGAGAATACAAGAATGAAGCGACAGTCAAGCTCCTGTATGAGGGGCACGGAAGGGCCAGCGACCCCATGTAGAGATCATTAGGTGTGCTGCAAGCACTTGGAATTGAACAAAATAATGTGTCCCTTGTTCTTAGTTGCACCCTGGCCCATATGTGAGTGCAGAGAGTCATAGCAATCTCCCATGGGAAGCAGAGGCCAGACCTTGAGAAAAAAGATGTTTGCCTGCCTAGGCTGAGGGATAAGCAGCAAGGATGCAGCTACTTAGTCCGGTTCACAGAAAGCACCCCCGGCCCCGTAAACCTGTTGAAGCTGGCTGCTCACCAGGCTTGTAGCCAACTTAACCGCAGACATCCTCTAAACTAGCTTTGGAGGCCAAACACCTGGAAATGAGGAAGAAGAGGAGGAAGGCCAGACCGTCCATTTGAGGGCTGGGACCCCCGACTGGTATGCGTGCCTGCGCACCTCGGGGTGGGGAGGGTAAGGGGGAAGAGTTGCACAACTAGAGGCCGAATTTGTCCGCCCCCCAGCCTGCTTCCTGGGTCGTACTGACCCTACGTGCCAGGATGCACCGGGCCTAGAGAGAACAGTGCGGACAGAGCGAGAGAGGAGAAACTCCTAACTCTGAGGCCTACGCTGTCTGCGCAGGAGCCGGTCAGCAACTCTCTCTCTCTCTCTGATCTACCAGCTTGAGAGGATGTTCGGGTCCAGTATCCTGCCATCAGGTATCACCTCATGAGTAGTTATCCATACTTTGTTGCTTTTGTGTGCTTTCACCTCGTTCTGGCGTGATTATTGCCAAATCCCGAGCCCATCCGTAACAATGTCAAGGAATAGAAGGTGATCAGGAGTAGTCAGCACAGATTCACCAAGTCATGTTTGACAAATCTGATTGATAGCTTTCTATGATGAGGTGACGGGCTGAATGGGCGATAGAAGAGGTGTATATGTTGTCTACCTTGATTTCAGCAAAGCTTTCGACACAGTCTCCCATTAACACCGTCATAGGAAAGCTCCGGAAGTGCGGACAGGACGAGTGGACAGTGAAGTAGACTGAGAACTGGCCAGGGACCAGAGGGTGCTGACAAATGGGGCCAAGTCTCGTTGGAGGCCTGTGGCCAGTGGTGTCCCACAAGGGTCAGTACTGTGCTCTTCAACTTGTTCCTCAATGACTTGAATGAGGGCACAGAATGCACCCTGAGCAAGTTTGCAGATGACACCAAACTGGGAGGAGTGGCTGACACTTCAGAGGGCTGTGCCGCCATTCAGAGGGACCTAGACAGGATGGAGAGTTGGGCAGCGAGGAACCCTATGAGGTTCAGCAAGGACAAGTGCAGGGTCCTGCACCTGGGGAGGAATAACCCCAGCCACCAGTACAGATTAGGGGTTGATCTGCTGGAAAGCAGCTCCGCAGAGAGCGATTTGGGAGTCCTGATTGACAACAGGTTAACCATGAGTCAGCAATGTGCCCTCGTGGCCAAGAAGGCCAATGGGATCCTGATCTGCATCAGGAGGAACGATGCACAAGAGGGATGGGGAGCTTCTAGGGAGGGTCCAGCGGAGAGCCACCAAGATGATTAAGGGACTGGAGCATTTGTCATATGAGGAAAGTGAGCTGGGCCTGTTTAGTCTGGAGAAAAGAAGGCTGAAGAGATTTGATGAACTTGTGCAAGTATCTGAGGGGTGACTGTAGGGAGGATGGGGCCAGGCTCTTCTCTGTGGGGACCGGTGACAGGATGAGGGGTAAGGGGTGTAAGCTGAAACACAGGAAGTTCCACCTCCATATGAGGAAGAACTTCTTTACTGTGAGGGTGACAGAGCCCTGGAACAGATTGCCTGGAGAGGTTGTGGAGTCTCCTTCTCTGGAGATCTTCCAAACTCACCTGGATGCCACGCTATGCCATGTGCTCTAGGTGTCCCTGCTTGTGCAGAGGAGTTGGACTAGATGATCTCTAGAGGTCCCTCCCAACCTCAACCATTGTGTGATTCTGTGATCCAAATTCAGACATTGTCACTGCCCTTACCACTTTGCTACACTTTGCTACAGACCAGTTCAAAATTAATCTGTCTCTCCACCTCTGCCTTCTGGCTTTAGACAGGTTTTTAGGCTACTCACAGTATATGAAGCTGGAATGATATTCCACTCACAGTGCACTACATGGTATCTTACAGGTCGGTATGATTAGCAGGAAGGATGCCTCTGACCGAAAAACATCAAGTCACTCCTGAGGCAACCTGGACACAGTGTAAAGCTGACTCAGAAGCAAATATTCTAATTCCGAATTGTCACAGCACCTTAATCTGTTTAGAGAGTTGTCATAGGATATGGAGTTAGTATTTCCAGTCTGACTCTTTTTTGAGCTTTCAGCTCTGCAATTTGATATTTCAGCGTTGATTTTGTTCCTCTCCCCCCACCTCTTTTTTTTTTTTTTTTTTTTAGGAAAATTAAGGCAAAGTTCACCTTTTACGCATTCTTCCTCACTTTTCCTCTACTCCATATAGAAGCATTAAAATATATGGGCAAATTTGTGTCTGCTCATACCAGAAAAAAAATCACTTTCTGTGCATTTCTTTTGTAAGTGACCAGGTATTGTTACTGCAATACAGAACCAATTTCTTCCTTGCTATAGTTTGCTATAGTATCTCCTTTTTGCTATAATTTGCAAAAAAAAAAATTGCTATAGTATCTCCTACCTTTAAAATGGCGCATTTGCAACCTTACTGCTCCTTGGCAGAAAGGCATTTTTTTTTCCTCAGTATTATACCTTTTAGTGGAGTCTGGTCAAAAAGTACATCATGCCAACAGAAGGGAAGGGAAGGGAAGGGAAGGGAAGGGAAGGGAAGGGAAGGGAAGGGAAGGGAAGGGAAGGGAAGGGAAGGGAAGAAAAAGAGGAAATCCTCAGATTAATTTCACATGCAAGTTGAAATTGTTGGAATGGAATTCATGCTTGTGCAAAATTAATGATTTCATACATGCATACTTGTTTGTATATACTCTGGCTAATATTCTGTATTTGTGGATACACACACTCACTACTCAAGAATAAGCAGCCTGCAAAATATTGCCACAAATATTGCTAGTTTTACTCACACTGAAATTTTAGTGCTCTCTGGTCCCTTCCAGGTTTCAGTATGCTACAATGCAATGCAACACTTCTGTAGCCACTGGCACTGTGAGGATTCAATGTACCTGGAAAATGTTATTTTTTCATGTAGTGAGGAATTTGACGTAGAGTATATACATCCTCCTGTGAGAAAAAAAAAATTATATAGGATATCGCAAATCATCAGCGTATATTTTAAAATTTCATGATAAAGCATTTTAAAACACTTTTAGGCATGTGAAAAGTTGAAATAAAAAAACTCACTTTCTTTCTGCAATTCAATAATTAAGTTTTTCTGGATGAAAATTTACACAAGACAGTAAACTTGTTCTGGAATGTGTTGGCAAATCTTCCACTTTGCAAGTCAGACCAGAGGAGAATTGTGTAGGTATAAGCTGAGGAAAAAGATCACAGAAAGGAATTATCGCTGATAGTCAAATGGCTCAGCTTGTAAACAGGTAAAAGCAGCATTGTTCTGACTACAAACTAGCATAGGAATATTTGCAGGGAAACAACATGTGCTTTATGCCTTTGCTAGAGTAGATAATGACTCAGTAGTGCCCATGAATCTTCTGAGAGGACAGGCTTAAACAGTTAAGCATGTCCTAGTTTATATTAGAAATGGGTTTAAGGTACTATTGCTTCAAAACTGTGACTCACTTCCAAGGAAAATAATTCAAACAGTTGTACCCAGTCTTTATCATTGGTCTCCTGTGCTTTCAATAAAGATCAAAATGTCAGTGCCCTTACACGTTGTCCTGATTGGACTGGTCAAAATCAGAAAGGACTCAGAAAGAAAAGAAATACCTGAAACAATTTCCATTTAGCAGGCTTTGAAGATGACCTGTTATTTTCGCAAGCCTCATGAAAATTTATTGGTATTTATGTCCTTTATAATAATATTACTAATGTTCTTTTAGGCAGGGAAGAATTATCATATAGGGTGGTATTTTGTAAATGAAATTTTGGAAATTTTAATTTCAATTTTAATTAGAAGCAGTGCCAAAATATTGTAAAAGACTGAATGAAAGCAAAATGCCATCAGCTCTCTTCTGTCCAGAAAACTGACTACACCGCACCTTGGGATAAGGCTCACCTGATGGGATTAGGCAGTCTACTACTTTGCCAAAGCATTATATCAAAATGTCTGTGATCTGTGATGGGAAGGCATGAACGGCTATGCCCAGCGCTGCTCAATGCATCTCACTGATGGCCAGAGTCAGATCCAGGCACAGAAATTCATGGGAGGAAGATGGCATGAGAAGAGCTAAATCTATGTTTTCATATTGCCATCTCGTTAAAATGCATAAGATTAGCTTTGAATACCATGCAATGTTTTTTGCATCCTGTTGAGATTGTATTTTGCAATAGTCTGGTGAAAATTACTAATTCTGAGACAAACCCCTGTGCTTCCGTAACCCAGTATTACATATCTACATTTTACAACAGGCCTCCATGCCTGGCAAATGTTCCTTTCAAAGCAGAAAATTCCCAAAGAGCAATATACAAAAAAAAAGTGTCTTTACTATGGAAAACAGTTTCCAAATTCAGTGCCAGACTCACCTAGGAAAAGGGAAACATTTATTTTTGTGTTTCTCTAAGAAAGAATAATCAAAGGAGCATGTGTATAAGTCACATTAAAGGAAAGGAAAGGTTTATCCCTTCTTGAATTTTAAATGTTGTGTAAGGCATAAAGGAATTTCAGAAATGTCTATAACAAAGCAAAACAAAGAATCCAGCTCTGTTTGTTTTTAAGTGTGATAAGGAGAAACATATTTCTAAACTAGCCACAAGGCAGTAAAATTGATTTCTGGTTTATCTGGTATAGCTCTGAGTCTCTCACTGAGCTGGGAAATAATTGATTGCTGAAAGCCTTGTAGCAGTAGTTAAAAATTGATAAATGCTAAAAGCAGGCACAATGTTTTATAGGTTCTCAAGAATTGTGGAGCCTCCATATTTCTTTCTCATCACCACCTCTAGATTATGAGGGGAAATTTAAAAGACACTTCATCTTAGTCTTACTAAATTACATTCAGCAACTCAGAGACCTTTTGCTGCAGGAGGCAAAGGAAAGACTGTAGGTACATAGTATTGAGTAGTGATTTACAAAGTCAGATGAGCTATTTTCAAGTCAAAATATTGTTTCGGATTAACTGATTTGATTAAATTCAAACTCATCAAAACACTTATGCCCATAGCCATCATTTGTTAAATCAATGTGTATTAAATGTATTGACATGGATAGCTACAATCTTATCCTGTAAAATGAAATGTTAAAATGTGGGATTTAGTAAGGAAATCCTGAAAGTTTTCAAAGACAAATTTTCATCTATGTGTATAGAAGGCTGACTTTTAAAAAGTCAGTTGTCTATTGACGTTTATGCCATTATAAACTTGAATATCTTTATTAAAATATAGGGAGTCCTCCATCCTGTTCTCTTCCAGATGCTTCAAATACCAAGGAACAAGTCAGAAAGTTGGTCAGGTGGTAGTTTTGAATTTTCATGGATTACTAGGCTTCCCTAGTAATATACAGAAGAAATTCTTCTATTCTTGATATTCATGAGATATCTGCTTTAAATATAACTTAAGAAAGATATTCAGATTAAATTTACTTATCCGATGGTCTATGAAACAGCATGAACAGTAAGATGACATGTATGGTGAATTTAGCCTGTATATGATATATCTGAAGTAATTCTTACCATCTTGCATAGTCCATTTAAGAAAGCTAGGACACAGCATAACTTAGTACATCATGGCTTAGAGCTGTGATTTGAAAACTATATTTTATTTGAACAGTGACTGTGACTTTGAATTGCAGAACTTGAAGAGAGTCTACCAACATAAACTGTAAAACTGACTTTCATTTCATGAGTACAGATTCAGACTCAACCTACATGAGAAATAAACCACAATGAGCTTTTTTGTTTAAAAAATGTTAGCTATATGCACAATAGTATGAATTATCATACCATAATAATGCATTTTCATATGAGATTAATAAATGCTTATCTTAATTCTATAGCTATGCTTCACTGAAATAGAAAAGCTCTTAAGTAAAGACCTAACAGCGATAAGTGAGAATAATGCTAAATCAAATTTCACTATTAGCTCCCTCGTTGACAAAAAGATACAGCATGCAATAGAGCTCAAACTCCATCTTTTATTTTTTCTCCATACATTTAGAGGTAGGACACAATGTATTTATTTGCTGACTGTATTGCTTAGCAGCAAAAAAAAATTAAATGTTTCTCAAAACCCAGTTAAGTCCGTACTTACCTTCCACATGGCTGATCTGCGATCAAACAGCATTTTCCATTTGCTGATCAATGAGAAGGCAATTAGCATCAGAGGAATTTGTATATTCATAAAAATCCTGTTTTTTTTAAGGCCACGGGCTTTCTTCTTGTTGGAGTACCTTCTGCACAACACGGGCCTTAACATTTCACAGTGCAACACCCACAGCAAACCCAATTGCCTTAGGAAGATTGGAGGGTTTTGGTTTTTTTTGTCAATATTATCAATTCTAGACCATGTTCAGAACACTGATTTCGTGACAAAGACTTAAAATACAATTGCAATAATAAGAAATTTAAAGTTCCTTCTCCTGTACTTCCTTCCTTTACTTTTATCTCAGAATTAGCTTCCCATTAGCTACTGTCCTGAGAGCAAGTATAGAGAAAGAAAGAAAATATAGTCAAATGCAACCTTATTCCAAAGGAACTACTTTCTAACTGAATTAGAAAGCAGTAAGTAAGTACTAATTAAAATATCCCTTTTACTGCCCAGCTAGCACCCTCCTCTGCAGAGTCACCTGGAGCGCACCTGGATGAGGCCAGACCATCCTCAGCTTTTTCTTAGCTTTTTAAACACAAATCTTTCTCTCCTAACCTATTAACTCTGGTACAGTAGTTCTAGTAATTTTGACAAAATAAATATTAAACACATAGCAGTGCTTAAAGCTAGAGTTCTCTAGACATATAGACATGCATGTGTGTGCTGTACATCAGCGTGACCTAAACAGAGTGTGTTAATGCAGTCAGAAATACCTACATTTGAAGCTATCACAATAACTTGCCACCAAAAATTTCTCTGCTGGCGAAAGTGAATGTTTTACATTAAAAATACATAATATCCATGAGTGGAATTCCCTCAGCCGTGGACTGCTTGTTGGTCCTGACTGCCGAAAGTTGATTGCTGTGATATAAAAGCTAAATAACCTCTTCTATCTTGGGTCACTATAATAAGTACACTAAATAAAAGCTGTTCTTCAGAGAGATTTTAAAGAAAAATCTCCTTAAAAAAGAGAAGCTTTCATTATCAGAAAAAAATAATATCTCTCAGCCAAAATCGTTAATTTTGTGTGGACAGTTGCTCTAATAGAGTAGCAACATTCCAGTGGGCCTGAGATGATTCTCTGAGTTAGATTTGAGCCATATGTTTAGTACTGGCTTCACTCTCTGCTCTTTGCACTTTTAAGAGTAGAGCTCTTTTTTTTTTTTCCTCCTTCTTTTTTTTTTTTTTTTTTTTAAAAAAAGATCTTTTGTTTCCTGTCCTCATCCTTCTGCAGATTTTTCAGCATCTTTCTGGGCTTCAGTGGGTGGGTGGATTCAGGTGCAAATGCTGCATTAAAAAATATAAGACTTGGAAATGCAACACTGTGCTATAGCACTGTGCAAACAGCATACCTATAGGTCTTAAAAACAGAAATGTAGTAACGTAAGAAGGAAAGCAAAGAAGTAAATAAACATTTCTATTTATACCAATCTGTTGCAGATTAATAATAAGTATATGGTGATTATTAATGAAAATCCTTTTTTTTTCTTTGAAGAGACTAGATTCTCAAATTATTAAATTTATTATCATCTTATCAAAAAACCTTTCAGACAGAAGAGTACAAAACTATCAATTCTGACTATAGGCTGCAAGGTATGTCTTTATCCAACAAAGAAATGTGATGAATCATCACATTTGCACAGTCCTTTTCTCTAAATATTTTCCATTTCTACACAGTCTAGATCACTGTGTTGCAATGAGATTATATTGTCATTATATGACTTAAAGTACTGTCATATAATATGACAGCATCTTTCATTATAGAATCTAATTTCATTCTTTTGAATTTCAATTACTTTTCTTTACTCATTATATGTCTTTTCTGTAACTTTCATTGCAGGCATTTTTCTTTTGATAATTTACAAACATCCATAACTTCTGATAACTTTGTCTCTGAGGACAGAAGATAAATAGAGTATCCTTGCATAGTTTTAATCTTCTTGATCTTAAAACTGCAGCTACATATTATGAAGGGTATTTAGCAGCATACAAACAGAATAAAAAAAGATTAATTGCTCTTAAAAAAATGTAGCATTAGAAAAGTGGAAAACATCTAACGGTGCGGTAAACTCTTAGAGTAGCTGTCTAACATGTTTCCAGACGATCTTTAAAACCTGATCTGGGTTTATCATGTCAAAACGAAGGCCTCCATCATTTGGAGCATTATACAAGACAAACAAAAATCCTTAGGTTTACTCCGGAAAAAAAAAAGAAAGGTAAAAGATGATAACATTAAAAAGCAACCAATTCAAGATGTGTGACTGCCGCTTAACATTTTATTTAATGGGGTCAACACTGTTAATGACTTGGGTGAAGGGACAGAGGACACTCTCAGCAAGTTGGCAGGACTGGTTGATACCCCGGAGGGCTGGGCTGCCATTCAGAGGGACCTCGACAGGCTGGAGAAATGGGCAGAAATGAAGTTCAACACAGGCAAGTGCAGAGTCCTGCACCTGGGGAGGAACAACCCCATGTACCAGCACAGGCTGGGGGCAAGGCAATAGAGGTACCTCAGTTTTATGTAATGTTGTAGGAGCTAGGGCTCTAAGATCTGTAAATGTCTTGTATGTTTGGATCCCAGTTCACAGGCCTTTGAGTAGTCTCCTGGAGATTATAAGGTTTCAGGGTTGGGTCCATTACTATAATGTTTAGAAACACAAAAGACAGGTTTGGAAAGGAAATTTATAAGTAAACATGACTTCCTCTCAAATAATAATGATAACATCAATTTCTTTTTATGAGCAGTTAGATTTTTCTTTGGATTCAGCATTTTTATTGCTGCTGCCTGTTAATGCTGAAAAATGAAATATAGAAATAATCCTAAAACATCGGAATTGGGGAAAAGAGACACACTGATAACTACCCACAAGCCTTCATGACATTGCAAGGAATGTTTCTATGATTTATATATATTGCTCAGAAAAATCTAAAAAGCCTGTACAATGTGGCATGCCTTGATATTAGCTTTACCTCAGCAACCTTACTAAATCTTAATAAAAAGTAATACATTCAGAAATGTGTTTCTGCATGCATCTGTTTGATGGATTTATTATAGATAAATCCACTTATAAAATGCATTGGGCTGAAAAGTCGACACTGCAGAAACTTCCTAAATACTGATGCATGTGTTTCAGCTTCAATTACCAATAATATATAGAATATTATTTACTTTAATAATGATGAACACAGGCTAGACACAGACTGACGGCTGTACAATGTGTCAGGATGGTTAAGTATGGTTCTCAATAACTGTTAAAAAGAAAAAAATATATTTCCTCTATGTAAAATATAAATAATTTCACATTTGTGCATTGTATTTACTCTTGTTTCTGTTTAACAATTAAATTATAGACTTAGAAACAGTTAGGCAAACCTGCTTTTACAGATAGGAGTACTCTAATGCCTTGAGTCTGTTTCAGTCCTCGCCAAACCTAGTAGAAACGTTATTTTGCTCATTAGAAGTTGCATCTGCCCCTTTTGGGTGGAGAGTTCATGAGAAAATTGTGGCTTGCTTAAAAAGAGAATCAGCTCTCCAATAACTTAGAACTTTATTCATAAAGTCTCTACAATTTTCCTTCTTCAATATCTCAGGAAAAGGAGTTCAGTGACTGCCATGTAGTCTGCCTCTCACATAAAGCAAGCCTGGCCTGAATGGAGACCCAAGGGGTAGGAAGACTGTCTTCTCTTGAGACATTAGAATTGCAAAGGTAGGCATAAAAATCCATGTTAACTCACTTGAAAAGTTTCATATCTATCTGAGACAAAAATGAAATATTTTCAACCCTATTGAAATGAAGTTCTGACAATTTTATTGAATTGTGCTGAAAGCAATATGTCTCTGCAAAACACAATTTAGTCAAATCTGTATTTTCAGAAGAAAAGAGTTTGATCACAGAGTGTAATCACAGACTTAGACCTTGACCTGTGTTCCGGATGGGCTCGGGATTTGGCAATAATCACGCCAGAATAAGGTGACTACATCGAGCATTTATTCAGGTGAAAGCACATAAAAGCAGCAAAGTATGGATAACTACTCATAAGGTGATACCTGATGGCAGGATACTGGACCCGAACATCTTCTCAAGCTGGCAGATCAGAGAGAGAGAATTGCTGACCGGCTCCTGCAGAGACAGCGTAGGCCTCAGACCTAGGAGTTTCTCCTCCCCCCCCCGGCTTTCTCCGCACTGTCCTGTCTATGCTCGGTGCATCCTGGCACATAGGGTCAGTTCGACCCAGGAGGCCGGGGGCAGACAAACTCCGCCTTTAGTTGTGCAACTCCCCCTTCCCCCCCCCCCCCCCCCCCCCGCCGTGGGCGTGCAGGCTCGGGGATCCCAGCCCTCAATTTGAGGATCCTGCCTTCCTCCTCTTCTTCCTCCCTCTGGGGTGCTTGACCTTCAAAACTAGTTTAGAGCATGTCTGTGGTTATGTTGTCTACAAGCCCAATCGAGCAGCCACCTTCAACAGGTTTTTGGAGAGGGCTGCCTGTGAAATGGGCTGAGGAGCTGCATCCATGCTCCTTATCACTCAGCCTAGGCAGAGTCTTCTTTCTCAAGGTCTGGCCTCTGCTTCCCACAGGAAATTTTTATGACTCTACAGGTCATAGAAATTTCCATCTCCACTATGTGGTCCTTTGAGCTATATATATCTTTAATAGTATAACTGGACATAACTATTAACTTCTATCAGGGTTTATCATGGAGATGCACAAACTGCCTTGGCAATATGACTGTGAATGACAACCTTGAAATAGAACATGGGAAGCCTGTATCAGCCCATTTCTTTTTCCTGCCTCTGTGTAAGGAAAGCCTGTGCACGGCCTCTAATACACTAAATATGGAATTATGCATGCATTCACCCTAAAGAACAGCAGATTTAAACAAAAATGTTACCTTCTCTAATACACTGGACAATATAACTGGGCAACAGCTTCATTTTCACCCTCAGCTCTCATTGCATTTGCATTGAATTTGGCATAGAAGTCTGCTAGGCTACTACCATTGTAGCATGGGGTGTAAACAGACCAGCAAAACTGAGAGGAAGCCACAGTTATGCTACTGGACTTATTCATAAACACTGCCTACCATAATGCTGTGGTTGCATCCTGGAATATCTTAGTAAATGAACTCAAGCATGCATATTAAAAAAAACCTAGCATGGTTCTATAGGATGAGCTAACAATGTGCAATTGCCAGAGAAACTGCTGAGCATTTTATCCATTTGAAAACAGTGTGATGTACAAATTTCCTTTTGAAAATACTGGCCTGTTTCTTCTTGCAAGTGCATATGTTCGTGTATATGGGAATAGGGTTTGGCCTCCATGTTAGACAGAGTACACATCATAATCCAGCATTTCTCAAGGATGTCTATAGCTCAGCCTGCAACTCTCCTGCTCCTGAAAACAAACCCTGTTCTTTGAGCAACCGAATACAGTAATCCAAAGGCTTTTCAGTACAGAAACAAATGCATATTGTTGAGTCTAGGAGACTTCATTAAATGATTAATCTCAAAGGTTTTTTTCAGGGTTTGACTAAGGGAAGCAGGTTGTACTACAGCCAGTCCCAAGGAGACAGCTATATAGTTAAATAGTTAGCATATGGATGTTTACAGAACTGTATCTAAGTGCTAATGATATGTTTGAATGACATTTAATGGTTATTGGATGAAGTTCCTTTCATATACACATTCTTATAAAGCATATATGATATGCAGTAACCTAAGAGAATGTATATACATGTATGTGCATAATGTACATGCATTGTACATTATGCCCAGATCATGCTATGCATATGTGTACAGGTTCACAGCAAATGGAGAACACACACTGTCAGAATATGTGATCTAATTTCATCTTCTTTCTAGCTCATATTATTAATCAAGTTTAGATTGAAATATGTAAATATTTATGTTATCTGGCATGTCATATTTTGGTCAAATTTGATCTATGTAGGTAGATACTAAATTAAAAAAACTACCTATTCTGCACCCCACTTTCATACTCCGGGCTTGGTATTTCATCTTTCTGTAAATGTATTTCTGCTCACTTTAGTAGCTGTCACTACCACTGGCATTGTTTCCATCCTAATCTTTTACAAGGTCCCACTGTAGGTTGGTTCCCTTTTGGGTCATTAGTCCCATCATGGAGTTGTCCTGTAAATATGAGCACAACAGGACACACCAGAAAGACTCTCCACAAGCCCAAATATTTGGTATTAGGTAAAGAAATGGACTTGTTGTTTGGGGTTTAATTGCTCAGAAGTCTCACAAAGAACAAAAAGCTCTACTAGCCAAAGTGTGGTTGGTTGCTTCAGGTTGCTTCATTGATATACCCAAACAGCTTAAACCATCATGGGACAACTATTAGATTTTTGGTAATTTCAATAATTACTTCCAGTGAATGAGAGTCAGTACAGCATGTTGCACATTCCATAGGAGAATATTTTTGTGTCTTCATCAGATGATCACTGGTGCTTGACAAAGACCAAGAGTCTCTGGCTCAGGTTTTTTTCCTCTCTCTGTTATACTTTCCTTTTCTGAATTAATGGTGTAATAGAAAACTACATACACATGCAGGTGCACAGTAACTACACTGTTGCTTAACAGTGTAGTTACTACAGTAACTACTGTTACTGTTAGTCCTAACAATTACCCTGCAGTCCTAACAATTACCCTTTTCTAATGCAATCTCTCTTGCATGTAATGTTTCTCCACCCAGATGTCCCTATTCTCAAGTCAGCAAGTGGAAGAGCTAATATTAGATATTTTCTTCAGAACTGGAGAGAGAGCCTTTAGTTTTTCAATGCTATTTGAACCAGTGTCAAGGCAGTGACTGACATGACAGATTAGCATAGTTCTGTTGGTTTAAATGTTATACATGGCAGTATAGTGATTGGTTAAGATACAGAAAATAAAGAAGGTAAGCAAAATACTCTATGGTTAACGCTATATGAGCATTTTAAGGACTGTTGTCCGCTGCCAATTCTCAACATCATGGAATAGTCTGAGTTAATACATGTAGCCTCTAGAGCAAACAGGCAGCCTTAGGTTGCTGATTTATAATTGGCCTTGGCCAGGATTAATCCTGAGCCACGCCTGCCTAGGCCTTCTGCCTAGAAGAATGAATCTGAGCTGCCCGGTGTGAAACTGTGGCAGGAGACACTGTCACACTATAGGAGTAGAGATGGTCATGGTCCATTGACCAAGCCCCTGCCTCAGCAGTGGTTGCTTTTACCGGTGTAGGTGTGCTGTCCTTCAAACCAAACTCTTGCATCCCCCAAATTCCCATTGCTTTAGAAAACATAAAATCTCATATAAAATTCTTTGTAAGAGAAAGGGTTAAAATTGGTACTCATGTTATGTCTGAAATACTTGGTCATGGCTTTAAAATATGAAGCAAGGCATATTAGCTCTATATATTACAAGGCATCTAATTTTCATAAGTAATAACAAAATAATTTTGTTAGTGTAAGCCATTTTTGCTCAATATATTTACCGACCCACACACTTGAGTTAGTTAGAACTGCATTTTCCAGAGAAAAATGCAGTATTTGCCAGAGAGACATAGTTAATTTCTGGACATCATTCTTGTTCTTGAGATCTTAAATCTTCACAAAGAAGATATCGATAGACTGTTTTTCTTCCGTCACCCTCCATATATAATTTTATATGACAACTTCTAGCATGTATTTACTATTATAACAATGACATACAAGGTGAGACAATAACTCACTTAAAGGCGTGCAGTCCCTACAGGAAATCTTAAGATCTTGCATTTAATGATGCTGTTGTCTGGCTAAGAATCAACTTGATTTTGAACCAAATATGCAATGTAACTGCTGTACATATGCAACACAACTACTGAAGTGATCTTGACACTAAAAAATTACTACATTATGGAAATAGAGCCAGCTGTAGAAGGTAGAGAATATAACTTAACTTTGATGGTGAAATATTATTAAGATCTTTTCACAGTTTTTTAAAAACTCATAATAGCCCTTCGCCCCCCACCCCACCCCATACACACATAAACATTCCATTTGGTGTTTCACTGTTGTAATATGGGTGCAGAATATGAAGCGGATGTTCCCAACAGTACAATTGCTTTTTCTGACAGGAATGCAGAGGGTAACTTGCTGATGCTTCATATAGAAAATATATCAAGTATTTCCAACTATTACACTGTGATCATTCACATTCTCTATGTGCTAGGCATGTAGCTGCTGTCAAAGCTTGAAAAAACTGAAAAACAACAGGAAAAAACATCAGTTAGTGTTTACAGGAGGAGTTGGTTTGTTGGAGCAGTTACGAGAGCACTGCTTGGTCCAGAAACACGCTACAACTGCTGTCGCACTGCATTCCCCAGGCCATTAGAAAACAGTTGTGATCTAGAAGTGACATATTAATTGTGTCATTTGGACACTTCCATCACTTGGATGGCAATAAAATAAAAGGCCTTGTATCATCCCTTCTCTTCTATTAATACAAGCTTGCTAATTCCCGCATTGACAGCCACCACTGCAAATGAGGGGCTCTACACTTCGTTAGAAATAAAAATTCACAGAATGAGTGGAAATATGCTGACGAGCTTGAAGTGAAATAAAAAACGGGACAGGCTGCCATTCCAAAATCACCATTTACTGACTGTAATTGCATGATGAGACATAAGAAATCGAATGTTATGTATAGGGTCAAGCAAAGCTTCCAGAGGCTTTGGCTGGATTCTGATTAGGTTAAAAGAGAGCCTTTTAGTCTTGCCCAGTGCCACAGCTGATATCACACAACTTGCAAGTCCAGCAGCAATTGTCAATGTTTTTCTCTGTCAAGACCTATATAGAAATGTATTGTAAGAAAAGGTAGATGTACCTCAAGATGCGCAAGGATAAAGCCTGAGGCATAGCATGAAAAGCTCTGACACAAATATCGAGAGCTAACCAGGAAGGTCTCCAGTGTCAGAAGAACAAGAGGACTGGGCAGACCAGCCTCCATGGCCAGTGTCTGACAGATCTTCTGACCCCGATGGCCCAGAGAAAAGAGGAGGACAAAATAGTCAGACACGTAGGCAGTCTGGTTCCTTGGCTCTGTGCCAGAAGAGTGGCCTGCAACCAGTTTTGGTCAATAAGAGCCTAAAGGATGGGCTTAGACTTGAAGCTAAGTTCAAGGAGACATAAAGTAGTACCTAGCAGGATACCTGTTTTTGTGGCCACCAATTGCAAACTTGTGGCACTGTTTGCAGAGGACTGCTCGGATAGCAGGAGGATGAAGGAGCCTGTGTATCTCACACCACTCACCAGTAGTCTCTGGCAAGCTTCATGAAACCATTTAAAGCTGCTTCACTGCTGCTCTTTGCCATGAAATGGACAAATGCTCCATGTCACCAGCAAAGAGAAAGGGTCATTTACAGCTGAGCTTGGAAAAAAATGAATTTTCTATGAGTTGGAAGTCCTGCTGTGTAACCAAATTTACTGGTAAGTGTAGTGTTGTATCAATTGCTTTCAACTCAGCAACTGTCACTTCTTTTGGAAATTTGTATGTTTTAAATGCATATTTTCAATCAACACTTCAAACTTCAGAGCTGTCACTATCTTCACATGCTGCTGCCACTGCTGCAGTTGCAAGTCATTGCTTATCAGCCTGATTACCAGCAGTGCACTTCTGCCAAAACTGTCAGCTCTGGCACTTATAAGCTTAAATAAAATACTTCAAAGTGTGTGCATGCGTGCGTGTGCCTGTGTGCGTGTGACAGGGAGACTAAATTATGCTTTTCAGAGCTGAAGTGGAAGAGCTGTTAATGGATTACACAAGAAAGACAGAACAAATTTATCAGCAGTATGTATTAAAAAAAAAAAAAACTCTTGGTTAATAGTTGAGTTTGGAGACAGGCGTTTGTAGCTGTTTTAGTACTGAATAGAAAAGCACAGGAAAACCACATGCCCTTGTGAAAAACACAGAATAAGTACTCAAAATACAGTAAGTTTTCTGCAGAGGATCCTGTTCATGATTTGCATTGCTAAGTACCAGCAGCAAAAGGACAAAAGGAAATGTATGGGCAACATTTTCCAGTTTGGGGTAAAAGTTGCCAAAAAGTAACTAATTTCATAAATTGGAGGATATTATCTGATGCCTACAAAAACCTGCCAACCTTATTTTCCTAGATTTATTTTGTGAAGAGCTAATAATACACTCTATTATTATTACTTAATCAGTTATAAAATATTCTAAGTGTTTAGAATATTATCATTAATCTTAAATAGGATTTTCGAAAGACTTTCAATTCTATTTAGAGTGAATTTCTTCAATCATTTCAAGATAATGTTCTGATATGTTTTTTCCTAAAATTTGTTTTAATGATTAAATTTTTTTAGTTGTTAAATTAAAAAATAAAATTTATTGACCTCAGTTTTATCAAATTTTATTTGTTCTCATATAAAAAAGTGGAATATACATGTGGTATATGTCTAGGTAGAATATATACAGGAATATATATAGGAAACAATGGATCAAAAAAATAGGATAAAGTCTGAGTTAATAAATCTAGGTTAACTCGAGTTTGTAAGTAACTGACAACAGAACACAACCCATGACTTATTTTTCTTTTTTTATTCTGTACAATAGAATGAGAGAATTAAAAATAATTCCAGGAATACTTCATTAAGTAAAGGAAGACTCTTCCTCCCAGGAACGCTTCACCTGATGAGGTTTCTAGACATCTTTCTCAGCTTTCACTGCATATCCAGCTAGCTTCTTCAACAGTTATTTAGCAGCTGTTCCAAGTTGCATTAGACTGCGGAAGCTATCATCTAGTTCTAGAGGGAGACACGTAATCTATTTTTTTTTTTTTTGTTCTCTGTTGTATAATTGATGATATTAAGTGTTCTTAAATTTTCTTTTCCTTTGCCTTTTTAAGCCCTTCAACTTTCCTCCATACACACAAAGTCAGAAGTGTCAGGAGAACCACATTTCTGTGCGGAATTGTCATGACACACTAATAATTTTCAAAATGTTATGGGTCATGGGTATATTAACCCAGGAAGAGGTCCCCTAGCTATTTTTTATATATTTCCTTGTCTTTTTATAAATCTCTGCAACATCAACTGCCATTGCAACAAATGTGGGTTTTTTTAAACATAGATTTCAACCAAAACTGTATGAGAAAGAAAGAAATCAATGAATTGATCATGCAGATCATTGTTAAAGTGTGTAGTCTCTATTAAGGTAGCCTAATTGAAATAATTGATTTTAGTGCCAATTCTCTGTTAATAAGGGTTTTGCAAATGATGCCTCAGCTGTGACTGAGCTTATGCAATCTATAGACTGGTGAAAAGTCAGGCAGAGTCCTTGTGAATTTGTTATGAATGGGTAGGTGATGGTTCTTCCAGGCTACAGTAATAAGCAATTCCCACATGAATCTGGTGTTCAATCTGAATATTCCTCACAACTAATATTTATTTCTTGTGAAGAATGTTTAATATTCCTTGTGAGGATGTTTAATATTTCTCACGATGAACCTCCCAGTGGATGGGATGTTCACAGTGCTATATTATCTGATGCTGGAGTATCTCTGGGTTCCCAGCATCAGAAGGAAAGTAAGATTTGATCACTAACCTTTTATTCCTTTTCTATCTTTGAATAATCTCTTTAAATACCATATTAAATATTTGAGTGGGCATTTTTCTTACCAAGATCTGGAAAGGACTGGCATCTACTTAATGCACAACACTGTTTCAGTACTCTAATTCCATCCTTGCTGTCCATTACATCAGTTGTGCCATTGCATTGAAGTGATATAGCAAAATATGGTCCTGCCCAAACTTTTTTTTTTTGTTAGGACTGAATTAATTTCATCATAGCAGAGCTATACCTTTTTTTTTTTTTTTTGCAGAGCAGCACCAGGGATGCGAAACTTCATAATGATTAAGCAGATCAGGACGAGAAGAGCAGAAATCAGAGAAAACAAAGTAAGATGTACATATAAATAGTTATATTATGAACACTAAACATCTGTAGGAATTTAACTTGATTTTGGCCTATATGATCTGCTTCAGAACTTTCCTGACAGTCTGTCTGTTGTTTTGGCACTTATGCGATGTTTTTCCTGCCTACACTATTACAGTCTATTCATTCAAAAGTCCTCACTTCTAGCTACAAAAAATAACAGTTACAACAACAAAAAATCCTGACTTCTTGTCTGATATGGTTATTTTTTTTCCAATTCATTCCTTTAAAAATCTATGAAAAAATGAAACTTTCTATGTAATGAAAGTTGTGCTTTTTTAGAGTAGCTGGAGCTGTAAGAAGGACTTGTAATAGAACTATGAAAACTTCCAGCAATTCTAGTCTTTACAGTCATATGTATGGCCTTAATTTTCTGAATAAAAATGTCCCTAAGCAGTGTGGCTAGTGAATGCATCGTGCACATGCACCTGAAAAATAGGCCACTAACTATTCTGGAGATGCCCAGTAGCATCTGAGCAGGGAGCTGGAGAGTTGCTCTGTGCCTGGCTGCTCCTGTCCCGTGTGTTGTTGGTTCTGAAGCCGCCTGTCCTGCCTAAAACCTGGGAAGCAAATGGAGCTCTCAGAAGCTGCAGGAGAGATGAAGCTCTCTCCCTTCTTTTGCACCTTGCCTGACTTATACCATGACTTGAGCACCAAGGCTCATGCATTCTAAATGGATGCCCTGCGTACCAGATGATTAGTATGCAGGAGCGCATACATGTGTCACTCTTGTTCAAGTCGTTCAAATATTTAGAGAGCCAGCCTGAAAATTAAAATGATTCTGTAGTCTGTGCATCCGCCAGGGATGCCCGGCTGCTCTTCTCAGCTCCAATGCAGAGCAGAGCCACTTGCACTGATTAAGACCAGGTCCAGAATACAAATCAGGCAGAGTGTGAATTAAATTTGAGGAGCTCCATGTCCCTAATTGGCGAAGAAGATGAGGTAATTTAGATGTCTTTTCCTGGGATATTGCAAAAGATCAACTTCACTAGTTTATAACCACAGAACAGTCATTTTTGAAAGTTTTTTTTTCTTTCACCTTACTAGAACGGGTGGTATAAATAACATTATGCTCATTTCCCAATGCTATCTAACAATACTTAATTTATGGCTTTTCATATTGCCTTGGTTTTCCTGTTCTGTTTCTTTTTTGTACGCATTAACCATCTTAGTACCATCAGAATCTCTTGATTTGTGCTCATCCTTTCTACTGTTGCAAGTTCTTTGCATCTCAATAGAATAATATCTGGTCCTTTTCTCTTTGAAATGAAAGCTTCTTTCACAAGAAAAAACAATTTATGTGAAGCTATCTTAAAGAATAAATTTTGAAGAAGTTTTAGTATTAAAAACAAGGAAAAATCTGAAGTCACCAAATAATTTTGTTGTATAACTTTCAGAAGAAAAAAAGACTTTTTATTATTTAAAAATTTCCCATTTTTAAATTCCATTATTTTCCAAATAATCCTGCTACTATCTTACAGAAAAAAAGCAAGTCTTTTTGACGGTTTATACATTTTCTGCTGATTAGTTCTAATCAGCTCAAATTTGTACATAATGAAGAAAATATTTTTAACAGTGATGCTGGCATCCCTTTCAAACATTATTACTGAAGATTTTTGACTAGTTTGGAAGTCTTCAAGTGCCTCCTCTGGTTTTGCTAATCCAGAACTCCATAATCTCTCCACAACATTAGGCTTCCAGTACAATGCAGTTTATTTCTATAGAGCAACTTTCATATCTGATTTCACAAAAAGCATTATGGAGGGAGTTAGTCACAAGCTACATGGAAGAATGATTGGGATTTAAGAAGCAGAACTGACAGTAGCTCCAAAAGAAGAAATGAAAGAATTTCAGCTATGATAGCTGATTTCCGCTTTGAGGTGAAGGAACAGAGAAGACACATAGGCAGCAGGAGTGCAGTAAGGAGTTAAGGGCAAAGAGAAGAAATTGAGATAATTCTGTAGCTACCAAGACATAAGACAAAGTTACGGTGGACCGAAAGTATCTGGTTTTGCCCAGCATTTCTAACTATTTGTATTGCAATTGATCTTTTGGTTGCCTTTGTTTGTTTGTTTGTTTTGTATTGTAAAGGTAGGAAGAGAAGGAATTTGGAATCTAAACTCTCTGATTTCTGTTTCCAGTTGCTATACATGGTACGAGACAGAGAGTGTCAGAGTATTACCTGCCATAACTCTTCTTTTGCCAGCTTTAGTTAGCTAAATTGAGGATGTTGCCATGACCTTCAGTTCCTAAAAGTTTATCCATAGTTCCAGCTTCTTCTGAGCTGGAAGAGGTTTTTATGCTACTGTGCTGGGAACCTTCATCTCTCTTAGCACATACATCCTTTTTATCACCTTTCAGTTGCATCATTATTGGCACTTTCTGAAATATTGGCAGCAACTTGCTCCTTGGCACATTAGTTGAGATGCAAGTGAGATGCATTATTAACTCTGAGCCTGACATTTTATGTCAGGATTCTGTGATGCATCCAGAGAAGCATCCTTTTTTTATATATGATTTCTGTAGACCACCAGCTTTAGTGTCACCCATGTTATCATATAACTTCTCAACAGAGATGTTTGTTTTATCTTGCTTTCCTTGGTGAATGTTTGGTGTATGTTGGCTATATTTTCTGTTGAATACACTGCATCGTTCCTCCTGAGAGCTGTGGTCTTTCTCAATTATCTGGTTCAAAGTGTAATATCTTTCATTATTTGGCTGCACATTTCAGAGCCTGTACTTGTGTACCTCTTTCTATTCCTTGAGTGAACGGATGACAGGGTGACGCTCTCCTCTGCTGACCCCTTCCATACGAAGGGAGTGGAGGACACAAGGAGATGTTTTCCTC
Organism: Tinamus guttatus; assembly: GCF_059628265.1. Classification (NCBI taxonomy): domain Eukaryota; kingdom Metazoa; phylum Chordata; class Aves; order Tinamiformes; family Tinamidae; genus Tinamus; species Tinamus guttatus. Next base: position 1,932,500 of record NW_028288990.1, on the reverse strand, counting down.
TATGCAGATAGTGCAGCATGGTCCTCCCACTACACTGAGACGCCTGCTAAGAGGAACACCTGCCACCATTTAAATCAACAGGAATTTTGGCACTGACTTCAGCATATGTGGCATTGACTCACTGGGGTCTGATCCAAAAGTTAACTGGCATCCCTAGTCATTGAGCTGATTAATCCCCGCAATTCAAAAAATCCCACTGCCAGCAAGCAACAGAATCCCTCATGTAAGAGATCTGATGGAAGAACTACAAATGTTACTCATAAACACACTCCCTGGTCCTCATCGAGACAGCATCCTTCTTGTACAGGATGTGAGGCCAACCCTCCTGTTTGCTATGTGCAACTGTAGGTAAGGCCAGCATTTATCCGCCAGTTACCTTCCCTGTCACTCCTATTGTAGTCTCTGATGTCTCTTCATGCTGCTTGCGTAATTTCTGTGCGTGCTTTCAGCGCACACAGCGATACACAAACTGCTTAATATTCCCTCAATTTAGCTTTTAGTATCATCATTCTCTCATCTTTGTGCATCACCACTCGCTTCAATTTCCCCATGTGCTTTTAGTAATCAGGTACACATTTGTTTCATCCACTGTTACCTAAACATTAATATCTCTGTCTCTCAATCTCTACAGGAGACCTCTCAGGGGATATTTCAATTTATTTATTTATCAGTAAGGCTTGTTATAAAGAACTGAAATGGGAAAACCAGGGACACAGGTCTTAGAGTGTTACGCTTGGCAAGTGCCCCGATGTGCTCCCCTCGGTACTGCCAATATATCCCAATTTTAAATGGAGCCAATCAGAACAGGTTGATACGTTAAATACAGGTGTATCTCTGGTAGAGAAATTGTTGGAAAGAGGCTTTGACAGATTCCTCCACCTTGCATTTCATTGTGAGGGGCCCAGTCAATGTTCTCCTGGATTACCATGAAATTTTTGCTAGAGCTGTGGAGGAAGAGAGCAGAAAGATAACATGGCATAGGACATGTCTTGTGACAAACTCTCACGCTAGCCTATAGTTAGAAGCAAAAAAGTTTTTTGACGAGAACAAATTTGATTATATAAAACAAAGAGATAGATTGTGCTGCTGCTATAGACCCTTATCACGTGAATATAACACATCTTGTCATGTTATACATAACTGCCCCCATGGCAACTCAGTCTCAGCTGGCATAGAGTCCACAAAAAAGAGAGAATTTGTTTAACACTTACTGGAGAAAACATATGCAATAACTAACTCTTTTTGGTGTATCTTGAACTTGGAGAGACAATGTGGATCATTCATTCCTCTTTAGTACTAAAAACCCAGAAATTGACAACTGAAACAATTCAGGACATGATATAGGTGTTAATTTTGCTGTTTCTCACATCACATGATTATATACTCCTGCCCAGCTGAAAAATAACTGACATCTTCAGCTGTATTTAGTAGTTCTGGCACATCTTATGAGTGTTTTCCACTCTTCATATAAGCTAATGATCCTTTGTGCCCGCTGCTGATCATTGCAAAGTAATACAGCCCTACTACATGTCTATAAATGCCCAAAAATGTCTTGTCATGTATTTGCTGCAGGCTCTCTGCAGATAGGAATATTTGTGAGACTGAGATTTATGTGATTTTTTTTAGCAGAGCCACGAGTCTAAATGTTCACTGCCTTCCCATAGACACTAACATTGGGGTACATGTAGACATGATTAGAAAAAAGCAAATCTTGCACATGTATGCTTATTTGCAAATAACACACATATAAACACTGGTAATATAAAATTGGTGTGGCTAAATAAATAGAGAAGAAAATTGTTATGACTGTGAGTGCCTGTTCTATGAGCGTGTTTAAATTAGATTATATTGAAGGTACGGTTCTGCTAATGTTCTAACGGTTCTATACCAATTTCTCTATTACAGATATTGCTTTCTCAGGAGATAAACTGAAGCAATTTGTAAAGTAGGGACATTTTAATGATACTCTAAGTGAAGATCTCAACACAGTCGTATGACTTGACGCTTGTTTGTGTACTGCATGTCTGTGTTTATCTGCTGAGCTATAAGTAGCAGAAGTGAGAAGAAAAAAATCAAGGTTTAAATTGCACCAAGTACTTGAAAGACACTCTGTCTTCTTTCTTATGAAAGAAATGTATTCGCATTATGTTAATCTGGTCATGTAGACAGAGATATTTGAGAAAAGTATAAACTTGCTTCTTTTAGTCACTTTTCAGACTGTAATATGCTCCTGTTGTGGAAGAGGACAAGCAGCACAGTGAGACAGAATGCAAAGTTCTTCTACTTGTTCACACTGATGCCTCTTTAAATAAAAAACTATAGAAAACATAATGCTAGTGAAAACTCCTTGACAGTACTAAATCAGCAATCCTCATGCCAGTTGCCTGTTAGCGATAGAGATATACCTTTATTTTCTGCTGATAAGCACACTGAAAACTGTCAGGACCTATTCTGTTAGCCTCTTTTAATTAAAGATAAAAATCATTTTTTTGTAGCTGAAACTGAGCCTGGTTAGCTGTCCGGAGGACCTGAGCTGCACAACATTGAGAATAGGAAAAATGTTGTTTATCAAACAAACCAGGGAGCAGGCTGGAACAGGAACATTTCTGGACATTGTTTGAACATTTTTTTTTTTTTAAAAAAAAAGCTCCTTTACCTTCCAATCTTCCAATTGCACAACAAAGTATGTAGCACAGATTGCTGACAAACATTTTTCCCCAACACTTTTCATCATGCCTTAAAGGTCTACTGCTGGTCTTGCAGTATGTATGCCTGAAGCCAAGAGAAACTTTCAGGGTAAATACTTAACCATAATTATAATTCTTCATAGATTACAGTTACAATTATGAGTTTTTATTCTGTTGTTTCCAGGACCTATCATAAGAAAATTTCTGTCTGTCTGCTCTTTTCCATATCCCCTCACAGCACCTTAAATGCCTTCTCTTCATATTAAATGTGTAGGAATATGAGGGTAACAGAAAAAGCAATTGCTTCTGTAATTAAAGGTTTTCAAGATTTCATAAAGAAGTGAAGGCTTCACAGGCTTGCATTTTAGACCAATTCAAATTACCTCCATCACTCTTTTTTTTCTAAAATGACTGTTTGTTCTAAGTAACATCAGACTCAAATCTAGAGCTATGCCACTACACAAAACACTGCTGTTCAGAAACGTTCTAGTGTTTTGAAGAAAACTAAATAAAACCTGATCTGCAAAAGTGTACTAACTCAGCCAACTTCATTCCAAATAAATATATTAAAATATCTTGAGACAGGATGTAAGATTTCATAATAGAATAAGCTTTGCAAAATGTAGCTTCTCCATGCCTATCTTTCTATCATTGAAATGCTAATGATGTCATGCAAATGAAATCCACAAGTAGATACTTAATAGCCCTCACTGGACAGAGAACATTTTTTTAAAAAGGTAAAATCAAAACCAAAGGAAAAGATTACTTCTATGCTACAGGTAACTATTTTGGAAATTGCAGCATTTCAGTTGCCAATTCTTGCACATGGGCATTAAATAAACACTTCAGGTACACCAACACCCCATCACAGATTTACCAGATGTTATGTTTTCAAAGCTGGATTGGGTTTAAAGGATATTTTTGATAAAGTTACTTTTGATTTATAGCTGCTGATCATGTTGGTTCACTAGCTAATTTTTTATCACATTTTGTTTTCTCTGAACTCTAAGTTGTGACTGTATTAACATGAGCTGATCTTTTATTAGCTTCCCTTAGTAGCTATTTTTCAGGTTTATTATTACAGAGTCAATCTAATCAAGAAAATCACAAAATTCATAGATTTAAGACTTCCAACAGCTACAGCTCTGTCATGGGTCACATTCTATTCCTATGTTCATTTTTTCTAAGATGGCACATGCTAGAAAAGAATGAGAACCTGGTTCTGCACTTAAATTTAGTGATATAAATATGACTAAGTCATTCAATTTAAGAAAACTTTTAATGAGTGCCATGAATGTGTTGAAAATGTTGCAGTTTGAAAGCCGCAGTGGTAGTGGTGGTGGTGGGGGGAAGGAGATATCAAAAAAAAAAGTATCGGATTCACAAACAGTCTGTGGACTGTAGGTCCGATCGCCTTCCTAGGAGCGAATCGAGTTCCCAAATAGTGTGATCCACTATAAGCTCGACCCTGGCAGTATCGGATTCACGAACAGTCCGTGGACCGTAGGTCCGATTGCCTTCCTAGGAGCGAATCGAGTTCCCAAATAGCGTGATCCACTATAAGCTCGACCCTGGCAGTATCGGATTCACGAACAGTCCGTGGACCGTAGGTCCGATCGCCTTCCTAAGAGCGAATCGAGTTCCCAAATAGTGTCACCAACTATAAGCTCGACTCTGGCAGTATCGGATTCACAAACAGTCTGTCAACTGTAGGTCCGATCGCCTCCCCCCAAACAAGTAGTCGAGTTCACAAACAGTATGATTTATTCAAATGCAACATTTACAAAGCAGGTTTCGGATGTCAGTACAGGAAATTCTCTACTAGAGCGTGGGATTTTTAGCTAGCTCTGATGTACAAATGTGCAATCATCACTCACCCCAGAAGATGGGAGAGGGCTCTCAGTCTCGAGTCTCCTCAGGCAGCGTCCCAGCGCGAGGGGAGGGAAGGGGGATCAGCCTGTCGACTGACCCAGGAGTTACGATGGTTTCTTCCCTCCAGACTTTTCATCCTTAGTTCACCTTTTATACTTTCCTTTACATTCAGGTGGAGCTTGAGTGACTAGAGTCATACTTAATATTGTTATTGATTGGTGAAAAAGTTTCTCGCTTTCATTTAAAGGTACAGTCAACCGAAAATCTAGAGCGCATGCTCAGTGAGGGGTGGTCGTACCTCAGAGGCGGGTAACTTTTGGGATGGAGGTGTGGTTTTCACATTATAATGAGCAAAGTTCAAGCAAAGTTCATCATTTGCCACCTTTGCTGGCTCAGCACCGGACTTGTTATCGTATATCTCTCATTAGACAGCCACTGTGCGGCTTATCAGCAGCCCAGCACAGGGAGTGCAACAGAGTTTGGCCGCGGAGCCTTCACCCCGCTCCATCCTCCGTTACTCCCTTTTGCAGCTGCGAGGAGGGCAGATTACGTTGCCCAGGGAACCGTGGAGGAGCAGAGTCCGTGCATACCAACCATCCTGGAAGTGGCAACTGTGTAGCACCCCAAGCAGGCCTCTGTAATGCCAGAGCTGTGTTAGGCCCTAGTTTTCCTCTCAGTTCCTGCTTTCAAACAATTCTTCCACAAACACTCCTTCCACACTATCCACCCCGTGACTATAGTCACTCAAGCTTCACATGAAGTTGTTTAGGTGTTAATATTACATGCCCTAAACATGATGCAGTTAAGCGAGTGATTGCACATTGGTACATTAGATGTGGGAAGTTACAGGAAAGGCAGGGAGTCTAGTTCTACAAGAATATATATATATACAGAAAATATTGCAGTTACAATAGTAAGTAATGCTTATAACAAACTTTGTATCCACCCCGTGACTCCAGTTACCATTGTATATTGAAATTTAGTCTCAAATTAGAGTCTTAGTACTTGGGACATCAATAGGGTCATCCACCTGTAAAGGGGTATAAGCGGTGAACTGAATCATCTTTATGTTAATAGCTTTCATTATAGTAGATTTTACACAGGATATTGCTATACTTAGGATAATTATCATCACAATGAACATCACCACATATTCTATCAAACTTTGGATCCAACCAGTGACACCAAATCCAAACCAACTAAACACCTTCGCCAGCCAGGTAGTGTTCATTGATTCCCGGAGTTCGTGGGTGTCTTTCGCCACCTGTCGTATCTTCTCTAATTGGATATCCAGGTCCTGTGTAACATTAGGGATATAAATGCAGCAGTCGGTACTGGAGAGGTTTAGGTAGCCACAAAGTCCATTTTGGCGTAACAGCATCAAGTCCAGTGCCATCCGGTTCTGAAGAGTCATTTTTGATGTGGCTTGTAGTTGTTGATTGAGCAACTGTATACTAGTATCGGTGGCATTAGCTAATTTTTCTACTTGATAGGCTAGCTTACTTAACCATAATCGCGTTTGCACAGTAGCACGACCAAATCCAAAAAATCCTTCCATTCCCCAGGCTATGCGGGTGGCTGCTCCTGGGTCCTGCCACCCTTCTACATGTCCTGACAGTTCTATTTTTGCCCGTTTTGCTCGAGCCATCCAGTGGGGTCGGAGGGGAGTTCTCCTCCACATGGGGCACAATGTTGGAAGGCCCAAGGTACACTGGAGTTCAGGTAATCCAGCCCATAAGGAGGTATACATATTGCCATCACTGCAGGCCCAGATCAAACCAGCCGGAGTGTCACCAGAAGCTATACGGCAATCATTACGAGGCACAAAGTCTTCACTTACTGATTTATATTTTATGCTGTGATTATGGCACAGACAGCCTATTTTTAGGGAAATGTAAACTGGCCAATAGTGTCTGACCCAATCGTGTTGTTCCCAATTGGAGCAATTTATCACATTTTGGCAATACCACAACGCTGACTTGTTTGATACTGAGCCAAAGGAAAATCCTGGGCCAAATGGTGTAAAACCCCTGAAGTCACGGAATTCTCCAAACCAAGAGCAATCTAATTTATGTTTATGTTGAGGGGGACAATCTTGCCCTCTCTTCCACTGTATACACCAGGATGCATTTATAGGTTGACTATATTGCAGAGTGGCGGTTGCTCGTCCCCAAGGTTTTAAATCTGTTGCTCCCCATAAAACCCAGTCACAGGGAAGAGTTGCAGTATTATTGTCTTCATAATAAGTGCAAATTGTCTTATCAATGGTAGAAAAATTAAATGGCTGACTAAAGTGCACAGCAACTCGCTCTCTCTTTGGAGAATAAGGATTCACTATATGGAGAGTACCTGGTGTACTCCATAACCTCAGCAAGCTCCCTGCTATGTCAGTGGGAAGGATACCCATAGGAAGGGGGTCTTCTACAGATTTGGGTAGAGGCAAGCAAGCGGTAATACTAGATTCATTGAGAGCAGTTGCAAACCCCTTTAATAAAGTTAGGGCTAAGTTATCCTTCAAACCATGGGTGGCAGAGTCAGGGACGGATAAGGTTTGTGCGTTGTCACTATGAGTATCTCCTTGATTCCAGTGCACTAAACATATCAAGCCGAAGCATATCTTCCCAACACAAGTTGGAAATATCATATTTGCTAACCCTAACTACAGCTCTATAACCCTATTACAAATATCTGATTTACAAATATCAAAACAACACTATGCAGGAAACTAACAATCCCGATGGATACTCAAGATCAGTATAGGAGAGTCCTTGGTTCCAGGTACAATTGTCCAGCATTCCGGGTTTTTGACATCCTGGAAAACAAAAGGAAGAATGCTCGGTCTCTGCCTTGACCGGCACAAATTGGATTGTTATTGATTTTGAAGCATAAACAAGCAATTATATTTGGTCAGAAGTCGGGAATGATCCACCGACTGCTTATGCGGTGTATCTTCCCACTAGCATCAGTGGCTTCCCAGGCACATAGTCCTCAAGGTTTAGCCAAAATTAAAGGAACAACCCCAATAGAGGGCAATTTTGCCATCACGGGCTGTCCCACCTGCATTTGAATAGGTGTATGCTTTTGTGACTCTGAGGGCTCTGATAAGGTGGGAGCAGGTGGTCCTGTGGGACAGAAAGCTTGTATTTTGGGGCTTCCATAAGTTCCCCATCTGTTATTTACTGTGTAGACTGCTTGGGATAGCCGCAGATCCCAGTTAGGCTGTGACACTTTTGCATGTTTCTTAATCATGCCATTGACTCTTTCCACTATACCATTAGCTTGGGGATAATAGGGAGTGTGAAACACCCATTTTATTCCTTCTTGTTTTGCCCAATCTTGCACTACAGTAGCAGTGAAGTGACTGCCATTATCACTTTGATTGCACTCTGGTGCTGGGAGGCTACTAAACCAGTCCTGCAGGGTTTTCACAGTATTCTCACCAGTGGCTGCACTTACTGCCGTAGCCATGGTTAGTCTGGATACTACTTCCACACCTACCAGGATATATTTTCGACCACGAGCAGGTCGTAATGGTCCTACATAATCAATTTGCCAGGTGCTCCATAAGACTTTGTTTCTTTGAATGTGCTGAGGGGGAGCTTGATTAGGATGATTCGTTTTCAGTCGGAGTTGGCATTGAGGGCAAGCTGATATTATTTCACTAACTAATGCTACTGACACAGGCCATCCCCGTGCCACACATTCGTGATATAGGTCATTTTTCCCCGAATGTCCCCTTTTTACATGCAACCATTCGATTAGCCTTTGCCACTCATCTCCTTCAGCAGCTACTATTTGCACTTGCGCTAACCTATCGACTTCCTCATTCCACTTTGTTGCTGGTGCACTAGTTTTTGCATGTGCCTTTACCCATCCTATTTCTAAAGGTCAGTGTCTGCTTACTTCCAAAAGTCTCTGCCAGTCACTTGTCCTCCACACCGGTACACGATTTACCTCCCAATTATTTGCTTCCCATTGACATATCCATTCTGTTGCTCCCTTAAATGTGGCATAGGAATCGGTATAAATTACCTCAGCTCCATTTTCCACAGCCAACAGCAGGGCTCGGAGTTCCCCGACTTGGGCGCTACCGTCACCCTCCTCAGTTACTGACTGTCCTGAGCTTATTTCCAGGGCTGCTGCCTTATAATTCCACCCCGTGCTTGTTCTTCGGGCAGAGGCATCAGTAAACCACACTCCATCCTTTTTAGAGGATACAGTGAATTCTGGAGCTACCTTAATAGGTGAAGGCTTATAAGGAAGACATAATGTTGTAATGTCTGAGCTTACTGGCTGTTGTAATTTGGAGGTCTTGGTCCTTCTTTTAGTGCTAACAAGTGGCTTATTCCTTCTAGATAAGCATACCATTTGCAGATCGTTCCCTTCTGTGCGACACCTTCAGGAGGGGGGGGCGCCTTTAAGGATAGGGCTTAACAATGGAAAAGGCCCCTGAACGATGATATCCTGTGAGGTTCGTAGTTTTTCTGCCTCTTTCACTGCACGAACTAAGGAGAGAAGTCCCTTTTCCCACTCAGAATAACGCTGCTCAGTCTCTTTAAAGGAGGTAGACGAGAAAAGCAGGGGTTGTGAAGGACCTGAAGCTCCTTTTTGAAAGATGCCGCAATAGGAGGCATGTTCAGAGAAACCCCATTCAGCCCGAAAAGGGTCCACTGGATTTAGGGGGCCTAACCTTTGATTGATAACTAATTCATCCTTTAGGGTTTTAATAGCTTCTGCATGGATCGGTGTCCAATCCCACGGTTTGTTCTTTCTCAGCAAATCATAGAGAGGACGGGCAATTACAGAGAACCCAGGAACATGTTTCCTCCAATATCCTAGTGTTCCCATTAGTTGTTGTAGTTCCTTCTTGTTTTGGGGTAGGCGTCCCTTTTCAATCTCTGTTAATGTATCGTTGGGCACAGCTACAGCTCCTGATACCCACAAAGCCCCCAGGAATTTAACTTCTTGTGCTGGACCTTGACATTTGGATGGTGGTACCTCCATGTCATGGTCTGTTAATAGTTGCCAAATAGTTTGAGCAGTTTCTCGTACACATTCTTTGTTGTTTCCACCTATTAGTATATCATCTATATATTGATAAATGCATATTTCAGGGGGTTTCTTTACTGTGGCTAGAAGCTTTGCGAGCGCATTATGTGCAATAGTGGGTGAGTGTTTATATCCCTGTGGCAATCGATTAAAGGTGTATTGTACACCATCCCATGTAAATGCAAACTGTGGCTTGTCTTTATCATCTAAGGGTACCATAAAGAACATATCTTTGATATCTAGGGCGGCCATCCAGGTGTGTGCAGCTGATCGTATAGCCGTGACAATCTCAGCTATGCTAGGGACTGCCACTGTTAGTGGGCCGGTGTTATGATTAAGTTTTCGGTAATCAATTGTCATTCTCCACCTGCCATCCGGCTTCTTGACAGGCCACACCGGGGAGTTATACGGAGAATGTGTTCGGCCAATTATGCCTCGCTTTTCTAAGTCCACAATTACTTCAGTTATTCCCTTCTTTGCAGCTGCAGGCAAAGGGTACTGGGGAACATTGGTCACATGAGATGGGGGCAGGGCATGTGTTACTTCCAGCACTCCTACCGTTATGCTTTCCTGCTCCTTTCCTCCAAAATTCCAAACACTACCATTAGGCAGATACCATCGCTTTCCTCTAAGCACATCGTATCCTAGAATGTTCCCAGGGTGTGAACTTAGTACCACATCCACAGCTGTCATCCTCTTTTCCCCAGGTAACCATAATTGTGTCCTAGCAAGTGGGCATTTTTCTTTAGCACCTGTTACTCCACTAATTACAATATATTTTTGAGAGGGTTTAATTCCTAATGATTCTGCTTGCAACTTGTTCAGAACACTAATTTGTGCTCCAGTATCAATCAAAAATTCTAGACTAAGTTTTTTTGGACCAACAGGAATTGATATATAGGGTTCTTTGTTTTTGGACCATTGAAAAATATGTATCATGCGGGTTGGGCGGCCCGAATCCCAATCCGCATTGCTTAGTTTTTTGATCTCCTAAATTCTTCACTTAGAGGAGCAAAGGGATTGTTTGTTCTGTCAGAGGCGGGGGCAGAGGGGGAGTTCTTGTCTTGTCTGCTTGGAGGAGGAGATTCAGTTGCTCTGCGTTCCAGGATTTCAACCAATTTTCTGATGCAGCTAGTGGATTGCCCCTGCAACATAGCGCGGGGCACTCCTAAAGCTAATGCTTGTCGCCATAAATCGTTACGCAGAGTGCTGTTAATTTGATTTACTGATGCCGGCAGACCCTGAAAGGGTTCCAGTTCATGTTTTGGGTATGGTCGACCCTCCAATTTTCTCGTGTGAAATACCTTCCTACCTCTCCCTGATTGTTCTGATAGAGGCTCAAGGTCTGACCATGCCATCTCTCGTCCATAACTCACCATGTCATGTAACAGCTCTGCCCAAGTAGGAACGTGTGCTGGGGGGGCGTGAAGGTTCTGATCATTATGCTGTTGGGCCCGAATGACCCTTTCCTTTAAATTTTGCATATATATCTTTGCTGTGTCAGGCAGACCCTTAATAAGGGGCCTTAGGTGGACTGGGTCTACCGGAGCCATTAACGGAACATCAAAGCGTCCTCGGTCATACATTGCCTGAATACAAGCAGCTTTCTGCATCGCCTCTGATAAGTCAGACAGTCCCCTAACTTTGATTATTAGTGGCTCGCCTCTTTCTCTGGGGTCTATTCCCCCTGCCCAGTAAGCAACTCGAGCAGTAATAGATCGATTATCATCTGGGAACCCCTCATCTAGAAACACTCCTGGTCCCCAGAAGCCTAAAGATTCTTCTCTGTCTAACAATATTCTGTCGCCACCTGAAAGGGAAACTCTCCACAAGTATTCAGTTTCGGTTTCCCCAGGCTTTCTTGAAAATTTAGTCTGCAGTTCTCCTAATTCTGAACCTGAATAAGGAGTAGTCCGAACTGTGGTGCGGGGATTCCGACCTCGGGGACCTTCAGATGTTTCGGTCTTTATCAGCGGCCGAACAGCCACTAATTCTGAGGATTCCTCTTGTATCTCTTTATCTGGCTCTCCCCATATGTCCCCCTCCCAGTCCTCAGGCTCAGTGTTAGTAATTAACTTTCTGATTTGCCGCATATTAGGGGGTCGGGGTGCCTGCATCAGCATTGTTTCAATTCGCTGCTCCAGTAACTGGGTACGTCTCTTTTCCTTCTCTAATTCATACTGCAAATGTTGAATTTCTGAATTCTTACTTTGATAATCTAATTTCAATTTCTGAAATATTTTATAGTCCTTCTGCGCCTGAATTAAGCAACCGCCCAGAATAGCACAAATAACACCCTTGCCTCTGCCGTCCTTAAACTTAGCATGGCATTCCTCCATTCTTTGCAAAACCTTTTCAGGATCTGACCAATTATCTCTGGCCCAATCTTCCCCACCTTCTGAGGGACCACATTTCTGTCTCCGTAGGAATTCCTTTATCGACATCCTGCCGACTACGCCAATTTTGTGTTGAAAATGTTGCAGTTTGAAAGCCGCAGTGGTAGTGGTGGTGGGGGGGGGAAGGAGATATCAAAAAAAAAAAGTATCGGATTCACAAACAGTCTGTGGACTGTAGGTCCGATCGCCTTCCTAGGAGCGAATCGAGTTCCCAAATAGTGTGATCCACTATAAGCTCGACCCTGGCAGTATCGGATTCACGAACAGTCCGTGGACCGTAGGTCCGATCGCCTTCCTAGGAGCGAATCGAGTTCCCAAATAGCGTGATCCACTATAAGCTCGACTCTGGCAGTATCGGATTCACCGTGGACCGTAGGTCCGATCGCCTTCCTAAGAGCGAATCGAGTTCCCAAATAGTGTCACCAACTATAAGCTCGACTCTGGCAGTATCGGATTCACGAACAGTCTGTCAACTGTAGGTCCGATCGCCTCCCCCCAAACAAGTAGTCGAGTTCACAAACAGTATGATTTATTCAAATGCAACATTTACAAAGCAGGTTTCGGATGTCAGTACAGGAAATTCTCTACTAGAGCGTGGGATTTTTAGCTAGCTCTGATGTACAAATGTGCAATCATCACTCACCCCAGAAGATGGGAGAGGGCTCTCAGTCTCGAGTCTCCTCAGGCAGCGTCCCAGCGCGAGGGGAGGGAAGGGGGATCAGCCTGTCGACTGACCCAGGAGTTACGATGGTTTCTTCCCTCCAGACTTTTCATCCTTAGTTCACCTTTTATACTTTCCTTTACATTCAGGTGGAGCTTGAGTGACTAGAGTCATACTTAATATTGTTATTGATTGGTGAAAAAGTTTCTCGCTTTCATTTAAAGGTACAGTCAACCGAAAATCTAGAGCGCATGCTCAGTGAGGGGTGGTCGTACCTCAGAGGCGGGTAACTTTTGGGATGGAGGTGTGGTTTTCACATTATAATGAGCAAAGTTCAAGCAAAGTTCATCATTTGCCACCTTTGCTGGCTCAGCACCGGACTTGTTATCGTATATCTCTCATTAGACAGCCACTGTGCGGCTTATCAGCAGCCCAGCACAGGGAGTGCAACAGAGTTTGGCCGCGGAGCCTTCACCCCGCTCCATCCTCCGTTACTCCCTTTTGCAGCTGCGAGGAGGGCAGATTACGTTGCCCAGGGAACCGTGGAGGAGCAGAGTCCGTGCATACCAACCATCCTGGAAGTGGCAACTGTGTAGCACCCCAAGCAGGCCTCTGTAATGCCAGAGCTGTGTTAGGCCCTAGTTTTCCTCTCAGTTCCTGCTTTCAAACAATTCTTCCACAAACACTCCTTCCACAATGAAAAACAAAAATTTGCCTGGAGTCTGTTTTTTAAAACATCTGGAATCCAAGCAATAATTGTCTTAATTAAAAAGTATGAAGAGTCTTTGTCTACTAGGTATGTTTATATCTAACAATTTCAAAAATCTCCCTTTCACTAGCAGACACATGTCCCCAGTACATTCTTTTTTGCTTTTCCATTCTGATATAGAACATTCTTTTTTTCTCTGAATGTCTTTTAAAATGTATTAATTGTCTCAATTAATTAAATTAATCTTAATTAATTAATTTAATTAATAAAATGGTATAAAATGAATGAAGATGAAAGTTAGATCTTGTAAAATTCTATGAAGAAAAATAGGAATGAAAAAAAGAGGATCAAGGAGGAAGGAAAAAAAATAATTGCACCTTGGTGAACAAATCTTATTGATGACAGTTGTCAGCTTCAAGACAGTGTTATGACTTTTATTTCAGAAAAGTTAAGCTGCATCCACTACGGGTCATGCTGGAAGGCGTGATCAAAGACACTTTGCTTCACACAGACAGGAACAAATAAATGCAGGTTGTGCAGGGCTTCCTGTATAACCGTCTCGCAGGTATATGTTCAATATTTTTGGCACCATCATCCATAACCTGAAAGAAAAAAAAAAGGTGAAAATTAGAGGTGTAGATAAAAAATAGTCCTAGTTTCTAGACTACTGAAGTGCTTTTATTCCCAAATTTCCAAAGTCTGTGGGAAGTTTTTTACAGAAGTTCATTCTGAAGTTCATCCATTTTTCAAATACCATTTTAATACCAAAAACACTCGTCATAATCCACATAGCTATAAACAGTCAGAGAATAGATTAATGTCATTTAAATTGCTGGATTTTAAGCTATCAAAATATTCTGAGATACCACCTCAGGGTGTGGAATAGTAAAACGAATAACTATCTCTTGGAGGTGGCTGAGTCTTTTTCACAAGTTAACTTTTACTTTGGCTAATATGATTTGACAGACAACAAAAAATCCTAAAGTGCTGTAGTCCTTCTAGAAACAATACTAGTAAATTAAATCTTTCCAAAATCAATAAAGAAAAAGCTTTCATTGTGGTTTAATTAGGCTAATATAGTGTATTTCACCAGGAGTTTACAGGGCAAACCCAGACACATTATGGCACATAAGAAAGAAGAGGAAGAGTTTGGACAAGTTGCTAGACTAGCCTCTTAAATACTTGCCTCTGGGTTAACTTCCAAGGGAAGTTTTTTTTCCACTGGCCCAATGCTAAGTCAATCTAAGTCAAGTACCAAGCGGATTTGCCTCAAGCATCCAAAGACACAGAAAACTATACCTGACTACTCCCAGATTTTGTTTTCACAAATAGTGGCTCTTCCAAGTCCAATCTTTCTTAAAATTACCACTGAAAACACTAATCTTACCATTGATATTTGGCCATGAGGCCTTTTTTTCAAGCAATCTGTGGAGCAAAACATCCATTTAGTTACAATCATAATTGCTAATTATGTTTATTACTAATTAACTTTCTCCCATCTGCCACTCACATAAGTATGTCTACTTTGTCATTTGATTAGGACTATTTAGTTTTTAAACTCAGGTATATCTCAGCGTAACATGTACCACCATAAGCACTGAGAACATCCTCATCTCTAGTGTCACTTCACATAAAGCCTGAAAAGTAAAGATTTCTATGTCTGTTACCCAGAACTGACACACAAAGTGGTCTAACATCCCTAAGACCCCCTTCTGCAGAATGAAAACCAGGACTCAAATTCAGTGGATGCCCAGGCTTCCTGTATCACCAATAAGGAACATTATACAGCATCCCAAGAAAGACAGACTCCACTCTGAGCATCAAAGCCTGGGCAACATGCTGAGCTAATGTCCCCAGTGTCCCATGTAGCCTGAGCCAGGGCTCCGCAAAGTCACAGCAACAGTCGGGATCCTGTCCTACTGCCTGGAGCTGCCTGTGATTGCTCTGCCGCACGATGTAGAAGGAAGGCACAGCCATGCTCAACATTTTCCTCATTTACAAAGTAATAGTGCTGTCACTGCCCTGAACAGAAAAGACACATGGCCTGTCTCTTACCCAGAGGTATCAAAACTCTTTTATACATCCAATTTGTGACATTAATGACTTGTGGGTTTTAGGTGCTTACAGGATTAGATGATTCATGTACAGATGGGAAAAGGAAAGACAATCCAGTTACAGAGATTAATGCCTATCCAAGTCTTAATTAGCAAAATCTTCTATATCATCTAGTTGCAGGCTAATAGATTGCCCACTCTCTGCCATCACAGCAAAGGTCAAATGCTTCTTTGCACAAACTACATCATCACACTAACCATTCACATCAACAATTATGTGATTGCAAGACAACTAATTGCATTTCAAGATGCAATATATCTTAGTACACAAGCCATTGTTTTGAAATGTTGATGGCTGTGCACTGACTAGCATAACATTATAAAATATTCTTCTGAAAATTCATATAAACTTAAGTTGGTCTCTAGGGGAATAAAAATGAAAAAATAAAGCACAATAAAATGAGGCACAATGTTTTGAAATAAGCTAAATTCTGTGATTACAGAATATAGCTTTCCTCGTGAGTAGTAAGCAGTAAATTTATGTGGTACATCATTGTCACATTACACTATAGATAAAATTTTTAATATTCCAAAGAAAAAAGTATTCTGGATACGCTACCTCTCTGTACCTCCTGTACACTTTAGTTCTTTAAAGATGAAGAAAGGCTAGCCAATTATCAGAAGGCTTCAACCAGGAAAAGATGGGTAAAAGGGCTTTTCAAATATGGGAAAATCTCCCCAGAATCTGGACAGTTCCCCGTGGGCCTTGATGAGTCAAACTGCACATGGAAGTCTCTTCTGCCTACCTCCATGGGAATTGTACAGAGAGAGCTTCAGCTGTCCCATGGGCATGATTTTTTGAAGGCTGTTCTTAGCCTGTTATAAAAAAAAAAAAAAAAAATGGATTCCTCATCCTCGAGAAATACTTTCCTGGGTCTGAAGACTCTGCAAGCGAAATAAACCAAAGCAAAAATATTCAGACCAAGGTGATTTTTTTCTCTTTTCCTCTGTGGCTGATGGCAACACCATCTGCTCAAGGATTTTTTGCAAGCAGGCTATATTCATTGAATAAACTGTTCACTCCAGATTGTTTGCTTCGCTCTACATAGCAATCTACAATTGTTAATTAATTAAAATGCACAGTTCCCTAGTGAGAAAAGTACATACTGTTTTTTACAGATGGGGAAACTAAGGCACAGAGAGTTTATCCGATCTGCAAAAAAATGGTTGGGTAATTCAATTTTAAATAGCAGATCACCAGAGCAATGCATCCCAATCATTACACAGCAGGCTGAAATATTCTGTCATTTTATTATTATTATTATTATTTTTGAATAGTGAGATTATGGGCAAGGAACTCAGATGAAAGCTCCTTTCACATGCTTTCAGAAGCAGCTGCAACTGCCGCATCAAATGCTAGACTAGAATTGCCCGGCTCCTACTCTGAGAATTCATTAGGCAAGGGCATCTTGGAGTGGATGAGCTCTAAGGTGGACCGTTATTCTTGCACCTTGCAAACACACAAGACAATCAGACCACCACACTGATTCTTCTACCTGGAAATTAAGTAAAAAATGTATGCATTTGATTTTAAAACAGGTCATTCCTCCCTCCTCCACCAGAAAAAATAAGAGGCATGGCACAAACAAAGGATTGAAAGGATTCAATTTTTAAATGGATGCCTTGCCAACAAGAATACAACCCAGAAGTGAAAGACATTACATAAGCAGAAAAATAAATAGCCTAAAAATGAAGTTTCAGGATAATCCAGGAAT
The DNA here is from genome assembly GCF_059628265.1 of Tinamus guttatus. NCBI lineage: Eukaryota > Metazoa > Chordata > Aves > Tinamiformes > Tinamidae > Tinamus > Tinamus guttatus. Next base: position 1,915,297 of record NW_028288990.1, on the reverse strand, counting down.
TTCATGAACTGAATAAAAATACTCTTTCTCCTTGCAAATGAGCTAGAAAATAATTGCAGCCCTCTTGTTTACAGATGATTTGTACAGAAATATTTGTTTTCATGCTCTGTGTTTACAGTTTGCTCTAGTACAGCTCTATAAAGTGCAGTCAGGTTAGCATACGCAGTCTTTGAAAAACATTAAAGATTAAAACTACCATGCCTGTACACTTACACTGTGGTTTAAACAAGGACAATCATACATCAGTGTTTCAGGAGGAAAGAGGGATGTCTGAAAAGAGAGCCAGGGAGAGATCATGCGTGGTCATCGGTGGGGCTCACGCAGGAGCAGAGCTGGGGACACCAACGGAGCAGGGAGAAGCTCAAGAGATCTCTCTCATCCATTAGCAATACAAATTAGGAGGCCTCTCTGTGTAGGATTATTGAGGAATGGCTGAAGTGAGAAATTAAATTCAGGTAAGGTAGAACCCAAGTACCAGGGTAAGACAAGATGATAGTTAAAAGGTCCAGGGACAAAACAGTTTTTCCAGGCAGGACTGATTCCTTCACATTTGGATAGACCAATATAAAAATGAACCTACAGAAAACACAGGAAATGACTGTGAGGCAAAAACTGCAAAGAATACCTGGCAGAATGGAATGGGATTATTTCAGAAGTTTTCAGCAGGTCTTTACAGCAATGCCATTTTCTTCATTTCTTCACATATAATATTGATATTAATTGATTATATTCTTTTTCCATGATTCATAATCAGTCACAGCTCTGACAAGTTAATTCTGAATTAATATAGGTTTTTTATTTCAGCATTTTCTTCCACAATAGAGAGTAAATTATTCTCTACTTTAGTATTAAATTTAAAATGTCCTATTCATCTCACATCAAGAAAATTATCACTTTTTGCATCAGCAATTTCACCTAGCCTCTGCTGCATGAAAATGGATGCTAACAATTGGTAAAATGCCAAGTAAACCAAATGGATATTGCTGCATTTTTTTTGCATTGTAATAGCTTGATTATTTCTCAACAAGTATGAAATTCTCATTTCATTAATAAGGCAAAACCGTCCTTTACGTCTAGTACCTGCTAAAGACTCTGGAAGAAATATGTACCTTTTTCACATAATGCCATAAGCTGCTCCTTAAGTATTAAGCTGAGTACAGTACTGATGAAAATGGTTTGACTAGGACACTGAGCAGCTGCTGCCCAGCAAATGATGGCCTGACAAAATACAGTTAACTTCAGTGTTCCCCACTCTATCTTTCTCTACTTCTTTGAAGAAAAATGAGAAATGTGTTTTTTGATCTTATGTGTGGTACATTCAAATCTACAAAAGCAAAATATTTGCTGACAGATATGACAAAAAATATGCCCCAGATAATCCATGTAAGAAAATCGTTTGTAGAGACTGCAACAAAATTAAAACAATGCCTACCTTATACAGTAAGGTCATGACTGAAAACTTCCACTGAAATCAAAAGTCTTCGGAAGCAGCTAAAGCCATTATAGAGAATACTGCTACTTTAAAGACTATTAGAATGTCTCAAATGTGAGATGAATTTAAGTAACACAATACATGAAGAGTCAGAGAATAGCTTCTAAAGTGAAGCAAATCACAGTAAGTTGTACATGAAGGAAGACTTAACAGCTGAGTTAGCATTATTCATAAAAAATCTAGCAAAAGGCTCCCTGGATCTGAAGACTGATGTGGAAGTCAATGTGGAATTGGTTAAAAAAAAAAAAAAAAAAAAAAAAAGAAGCATTTGTGGTGAGAGAAAGCAGCTGACAGGATGAAAAGTCATGTCTGAGAAGAAACTCACACAACTTGATCATCTGTGCATTTACTTTGACTTCCATTCATTTCATTCTTTAGTATACACCCACACCTAAATAGAAAGAATAGTTATAAAACAAGGTGAAAATGAATGTGGGATACAAATTAATCACGTGAGAAAATAGTGAGGCTGTAGGAAGATCCGGGAACGTGTACAGTGTCTGATAGCTGCACTTGCTCTAGTGCTGCCTTGGTCATGTTGTAGGCAGTGTCCCTGCCCCAACCACCCAGTCCTGGCCCAAAGAAAGAAGTTGTCAGGGGACAAGACTCTTTGCAGCCTTCTCCTTCCTCTGACAGCCCTTTTGGAGCCCATGATCCAAAGTTAATATATGTTAATGAATCGCTTGTAATTATTCACATCCACAGTGCAATATAATCACTAGCATTAACAGTGTGGCTGAAGTGTGGGGAAATGGAGGTTATTCACTTCTAATTTGAGCACTATAATGAGCACCTCCTCCTGAAACACACTGAGCAAATGAACTTACACAATCTGTATTTATCATGACACCACTCATTAAAATGATAATTAACTCAATAAATTTCCAATATAATAATTAACATATTAAAAGGTTTTACCTGGTCATTGTTTATGATGGTGCATTTAACTTGAGAATACTGCCTGAATGATTTACAAATCCAACATGCCTCTTCTCTGATCAGCTGACAGGACTCATGTTTCTTGGTCCTGAGAATGCAAGTATGTGATGCAGATTTGCTTTCATGTTTTTTTTTTTTTTCTCAGTGGTCTATATGTTTTCTGCTCCCTTTGCCTTTTTTGGGAAACAGTTTAATGGTGCCTTACAGAGGAGACAGCTATTTAGGTGATTAATGTTATAATTCTCTTTCAAGGCTGAGCTAAATGATATCTCTTCACTGAGCCATGTGGACTCCAAGAATAGGGTGCGCCTTGGTACATGTTAACTGAGGCCCATAGAAGAGAGCAAGGCACAAGGCATCTAATTATAAGTTGAATAAAATACCCTTGTGACATTTTAAAATATTTTTTCCTGAAACTTTGCGGCTGCTTATTATTATGTTAATTAATAATAATAATTTGCGTATTTAATTTTTGACTAACTCTCAAAAATATAGCTGCAGAAATCCAGTATGTTTGTATATATTTTTTTCTTGTTTTAAAGGAGGTGCATTCTGTCTCAATACAGACTTTATCATATTTTTTCTATTAGTCTATAAAAAGTCTATATAGTCTATAAAGTCTGTAATCTACTTATATGCTCCCTTTGCTCCCTATCAGAAGATCCTTCTGCAGGGATTGCTATGGTAGGACAACCAACTTTTCCTATTTCTCTATTCTGCATAAAAGCCAGAATTTCTGGTATATGCAAAAGAGCACAATTACTTTCTTTCCTCTCCGTTTTCTTCTGTTTGGACCCAAAGCATTTACAGGCTTTAAAAGTTATTATGTGAATAAGGTGAATAAGTGCATATAAATGCAATTTACCTCAGGCCTCACTGAACACAAATGTGTTAAGTGAAGAAAGGTTTAAAATAAGCCTTGGGGAACACAGTGTTAAATACTGCAACTTCAGAGCTGTCAAGAGAGAATCAATGGCTTCTCAGAAATTTTATTCTGTTTGGGATAATGAAATCAGACAAAACTCATTTTTAACCAGAGGGGATTTCAAAAGCTTTTCCCATTTTCCAAGAAGAAACAAGGAAACAATTCAGATTTGACCCATCCGCTATCACCCATTTCTGATCTTACAAAACTTGATAAAAATAGATTTGTCTTAGTCCACCACTCAGTGAAAATATCAGGGAACCACTTCTTGCATTATTTTCAGTGAACAATTCAATTCAAAGGGGCCTATTAAAATAAATAAGTAAATAAATAAATAAATAACAGATTCTTATTCATCAAACTGCAGCTTTGTGTGCTTTTGGTATCGTGCCTCAGGCGATTTGACTGAAGATATTAAAATTTATTTTTGCTAGCACTGAACAGACAATGCAATTCTGAGAAAAAAACTACTTTGGTTGGCAAATCATTAATACCATTAACATAGCCTGTGAGTCTCCACGCAGCCTTTATGACTTAGACAGAAAAATCTTACTGAAATTCAGACAGAGGTAGATATCAAAGTACTGAGATCCTATTTTAAGCTCCCATGGCGAAATCTCTTTTGTTCCTGAGCTGAATGATGACTTGCAGCTTACAAGAAAATTTGCAGTCATCATGTTTATGAATGATAACGAAAACCTAATTCTCTGCGAGGTATTCCCAATCCCATACTTGGGCATCACATTTCAGGATAAGAATATGTAAGAAATAACTATTTCGGGAATTGCTACTTCCTTTTTTATTTTATTTTTTTCTAACTACCTAACATCATTACAAAAGGAAAATGAAAACCTTATTTACTGAGCTGCAGCCCATTAGCTCCACTAAATTAGACACCTGCCAAAAAACCCTGATTAATAAATGACGTCATCAAGATCAACAAGACTGTGAGTCATAAGTTAATACAGAAATGGGACCCCATACTACTGTAAATGTGAAACCACACAAGGGAAAAAACAAATTCATCTTTTAGAGTAGTTGTGCTCAATGATAAAGTGCATTATGGTCTCGAATTCATTTCTTTAAACAAAGCAAATTAGAAAATAGAAGGTAAAACTCTCACCAAGATGTGTAGCCCTGTCCATCCAGGCTACTCTGTAAGCGTGGGTGTATTATCAGGTTCATGTTCTTGGGCTAACATGAAGGATAACATGAAAAAGGGGTCCTGGCATTTTAATAACATATTTGGATATACATTTTTGGTTTTATGCATATGCTGTAGATTCAGAGTACTGTGTATTATTCAGGAGGACAAAATAAATAATAGACATATTAATAACATTAAGGGTTAATTTTATTTACTTTTTTAAGAAACACAAGAAGCTGTCAAGGTTCTTGTTCTGTTTACAACACTGAAGGAAACAGAGGGAAGCCAAAAATAGCAAGCATGCATTATAAATGTTTGTGGTGTGAATATATGAGGACTGGAATTATGCCAATCAGCCACGATTTTACCACATTTTATAAGTTTGACCCTCATACTGCCTGTCTCAACAGACCATTTCTTTCGTATCCCATTAAGTGGGTCCCACTCTTGTGCATGAAGAAATGATAGTCCACAGAGCAACTGACCTTAGCAAACCTTTATAACTGAATTCCCAGCCTCTCATCATCTCAAATGCACAGCAGAGGCTCAGTAAAATTTGGTGTATAAGAGTTTAAGAGCACTAACAGTTAATTCAAACACACAACAAAAATATATAAAAAGATGGATAGTGCTCTCTGTTATCAGAAATGAGACCTGGCAAATGCACCTGACGAACAGCAAGGGGACACAATTAATCAGTATCAAGCCCTGCACTTCAGAGGTAATAGAAAGAAAACAATAATAGTACGTGGTGCAGTTCGTAGTAAGAATCCCAGACCAATATGAATTTATTTTCTCACAAATTGAGCCAAAAAGAGATCCAGACAAGGTCACAGGCAAATTCCCTCAAAATATCCCCTATATGATAACTGTCAGCCCACTCTCCAGTAAGCTATGATTTTACAGACCATCTGATTTGATCCCATAGAGGCAAATTCAAGGCTAATGTAAAGAATATCCCCAACAAGCTCACAGGATATAGCTGAAAAACAGGGAGCCATTATGCACATAAGCATAATACTTTATTTTTTTCCCCAAAATAACGTTATCAGCTCTTTTTAGACCAAAATGATCTAAAAGTTGATTCATAAAGTCATTTAGCTAAACAGTATAATCAGGATGGTATGCAATTTATAACCTACTGTAATTTTTGAACATAATTTGGCTTCCCCCTGCTTTCACAACAATATGTTTAGGAGCTAAAAGCAGGCCTGAATATTTTGAATTGTAGTGCATTTTAATTGCAAAATGGTAATATTTAACATGCTTAAAGGAACATGCCTATATGTACATTAACACAGCTTTATAAAACTCCCATTCTAGACAGCATAAAAGTGATTCTCCTCCTTACCCGCCTTTTTGTGAATAACAATCTTTTTTTTTTTTTTTTTAAGCTTTTCCCTATTAGAAAAAGACTTACTCTGACTTGGATGAAGGACTATCTTTATATTAGTTATTTAGCCTATTTAGCAAGGCACTGCTAATCCTGACTTAGGTCACAAGTTACTGCCAGCATATATGCTGTTTATTAGCACCTGATTCAGTTGCACAGGATTTTTCAAGGTTGATTTTCAATGATCTCACCATTTAAGATGTAGGAAAATGAGCACACATTTAACTGAAATATGCTTTTACATAGCAAAAATGAGATACTCCTACAGGACACAGACAGTACTGAACTGTCAGCTGGTCTGGGGTGCCCTGAAATTGAAAATTTGTCTTATTTATGAATATTGAATTCTACCACAGGTGCTTACCCAAGTCAGAAACTGACCCAGAGATGCTTCACTTCAGACATATAGAGCAGCTAGGAAAAGGGAATCATCCAGCTTTTGAACAAGACTCCTCTGAATTCAGAATATTCTGGAAAACCTCCATGGAAATAAACCATATTCCAAGTTAAACTGCCACAATGAGCCAGAGGCACGAGAGCAAAAATAAAATAAAGCAGGGCATTTTTTGGATAAAGCCCATTAGGATGGCTGAGCCAGAGCTAATGACCACAGTGGACCCACTAAAGGAGGAACTTTTCAGAAGTCTTCTTGTAGCTCACAGCTCCCTCATGCAGTCCTCTGCTCCTGCTGAAGTTTGAGTCTTTGTCTTTCTCCCTAATCCTGCACTGAGTTCAAATCCTGAAATTTTGACGCTAAGTGGTTGTGATTTTAGTAGTCTCTTGGCTAACATCCAAAGCCCATGAATTAAGTCTAAATTATTTTATTTTTTATTGCTGTATAAATTATTTTTTTTCCAGTACTTATTTCCGTAATCACTTCCCCTAATCATACGGTAAATACGTACATATATATTTGGTATATATATGTATATATACAGAGCTACATACTTGAAACAAGAGAAGCTTTTAAAATACAGTCAAGTTTGTAGATCCTTTGTTGACATGAATATAGTTCTACCAAGAGATGAATTGATTCTTCTCCTTTTTTAAAGGCTGGGTATACTTTTTCATAATGAAAGGATCAAAATATAACAAAGCTAAAATTATTACAATCATATGAAGTGTAGAAACAATGTTGAAATGAACTTAGTTTCACAAAGTTCAATGTTCTTTCAATCATTGCATCAATTTTCCAGATGTCATAAAAACTTATCTGGAGATATACCTTCGTATTAGTATATAATACTAATTAGTATATAATCTTAATATATATATTAGTGTATAAATAATTTCATATAATTTCCACTCTTTTAGAAAATTATTACCTGTATTGTCATGTAATTATCTCAGATAACATACTGACTGACTCCTAATTACTACAAATACAGCTAATTACTTGTGCTCATCTTGTAAATAACTCAGCATGTTTTTTTATGAGAATTCAGTAATGACACATTGCTCTCTGGGACTGTGTATGCTAATAGCTTCTCAAGTGTATGCATAAAGTTTTCAATTTTTTCATGTCTATATAATTTTTCCTTCAAGCTTAACATCTTTGCATTGATGCCAAATGGGACGAATATTCAGAAGAATACAAATGGTGCAAAATGATTTAGAAAAGAAATTAACGACATCATTGACCTCATTAATGACTAAAAAGGAAGCAGACCTAGCACCATATTTGCCACTATACCTCACTAAAAAAGTCTTATATTCTCTGAAAGAGTGAGAGAAAGTGCAGGTTTCTGCACTGATCCACTGAAAAGTGATCTGGTCTGTAAAAACTGATATATTCTTTACTTCCCTGTGTTCTCACAGCATGAGAAAATGCACTAGATACTGCCTCTGCTGTCTACCTGTGAATGTGAGGCATAAGTGTTGTCTTCACAGGAAGCAGGTAAAGGATAATTTCACAAACACTATTGAAATTCATTGGGAAATGGGTAAGTACCAAAGTTCACGAGGCTACTTCAAAATATCAACTGGATTTAGATTCTAAATCAAGTCCTAATATATTAGCAGGAAGTTAAACAATATGAAACATCAAATTTACAACTTTTCATTCTGCATAAAATGTTGATTTTTCTCCATTAATTTTGTAATAATTGGGTCTCAAACACCAGAAATCTCAAAAAAGAATGCAGGATATTCAAGGAATATTTCAGTATTTTGATTCAAATAAATATTCTGGAAAAAAAAGCAGTGTTATTTTGATGATATGAAGCAGTACAATTACATGTAATTGAAAAACAGCATACAAAAACTTTGGAACAACTTCATTGCTCAGAGTCACTACAGAGCTTTTAAAATCAAATATTAATCTAAATAGACATAAATGTACTATAGAAAAAAAAGATCATGTTACTTGACCAGTTTCAAGTGAATGGTGCTACTATTATCTTCTCTTCCAAGGATGTTTTAACTGAATAGTCCACCAGTCTGCTGGAGTTTCCATGTTTCTTATCGGAACCAAAAGTTCTCAAAACTTCTCCACCAATTCCTGACATCAGCCAATGGTAATGACTATAAATGTATTTCACACATACACAAATTTGTCATCAACTACTGTAGGTTAGATGCCTTTATTACAAAAAATGAATGTAGTATCTAGCCAGAAGACAAACATAATCCTAATTCCTTGATGGAACTTTACTCAAATCAGTGACTTCCGATATTTTCTTTGGCAACAAAATTCTCTTCCCAAGACTGACAGGAAGTCATATTTTTCTTCTCTGCTGCTGTATGCCTGGAAAATACTTGCACACATCCAAATGGTGCTATGGTCCAAATGTTATTCCAAGTGCCTTGCCCAAATTTACCTCCTATTGTGTACTCCAATTTTTCTTATTATAGATTGAATTCAACCCTTATATTTTGTTCAATTTCTGCTAGTCAACGCCAAAGAACCTCATTTACATCTTCAGAGAAGGTTGCATTTCAGTTGCAACGGAAGTCATATAATTTGGAAAATGCCTTACATTCCATTGGGGTAAATGGAAATATATATTTAAGATACTTTGGAATAGCTCCTCAGGGGTACATACAAAGAGGTTGCTTCAGAGAAGTTATGGAGACAGGTGGCATAAATCTGCAAGCACCTCTCTCAGTATGATCTCTTGGGTTGAGGATTGACAATTTTTGACTGAAAAGGGAAAACAAAAATCTTTGATAGAGAACCTAATGAAAAGATTGGCTCTGCCTTAACCGGAATTCTAATTTTGTCTTTCCCCACTCCTCTGGATCATTAAAGATATAGTTAATACTAGTCTATTAAAGAATTCTCTAATCTACACGCACATGGTTGGAGCTTCAAAACAGACATAAAAACAGAAGCAATACAAACCTTTAAATCCTTTTCTTATGCATCTTCATATTTAAATAGACTTAGCTATGATCTTTGTTACATAGCTCTTAAATAGAAAAATATCATGTAAAAGTGGAATAAGTGACAGATTTGCAGACCCCTTGGAGCTTATTTACTAGGTTTTGCACTCAAATTTTTATAGCATGTTTGCATTTCAGTAATATTTCATTTGGAAAAAGCAAACTGCCAAGTATCAAGTCTCAACATGAAGGGAACGTAAAAAGGAACCAGGCACTCACAGAAAGTTCTGAACTACAAAATTCCAAGAGTAATTTATCCTGCTGGCATTAGAATACTGAGTTCCCAATGAACCTTGGAATTGGAGAGGTTAAACATGATGATCTGTATTTCCTTTGTAATGTTGCTTCAGCATTTATTACTCTACCTTGGAAATGACAACTCATTAAGATGACTATCTTTGAATTTTGTCTTATCTTATAAGGTATTTTTCATGTCACAAAGTATCATTAAATAAAAATGCTTTTATGGTTTGATTTATTCATGTAAAATATTAATGAAGCTAAAAAGAATATTAATGAAGCTAAAAAGTCAGGCCAGTGAGCCTCACCTCCGTCCCCGGAAAAGTGATGGAATGGCTCATACTGGCTGTTTTCTCCGGGCCCATGGAGGGCAAGAAGGTGCTCAAGAGTAGTCAGCATGGATTCACCAAGGGGAAATCTTGCTTGACTAAACTGATAGCCTTCTATGATGAAATGACCGGCTGGATAGATGAGGGGAGAGCAGTGGATGTCGTCTATCTCGACTTCACCAAGGCTTTTGACACCGTCCCTCACAACATCTTCCTGGGCAAGCTCTGGGCAAGTGTGGGATAGATGAGTGGACAGTGAGGTGGATTAGGAACTGGCTGGATGGCAGGACCTAGAGAGTGGTGATCAGCAGTGTCAAGTCTAGTTGGAGGCCTGTAGCTAGCGGGGTCCCCCAGGGGTCAGTCCTTGGTCCAGTCCTGTTCAATTTATTCATCAATGATCTGGAGGAAGGCACAGAGTGCTCCCTCAGCAAGTTTGCTGATGACACGAAACTGGGAGGAGTAGCCGATACCCCAGAAGGCTGCGCTGCCATCCAGAGGGACCTGGACAGACTAGACAACTGGGCGGTGAAAAACCTCATGCAATTCAACAAGGCCAAGTGCAAGGTCCTGCACCTGGGGAGAAATAACCCCAGACACCAGTACAGGCTGGTGACCGATCTTCTGGAGAGCAGCTCTGCAGAGAAAGATCTGGGCATCATGGTGGATGACAAGTTGACCATGAGGCAGCAGTGTGCCCTCATGGCCAAGAAGGCCAATGGGATCCTGGGGTGCATTAAGAAGAGCATCTCCAGCAAGTCGAGGGAGGTGATCCTGCCCCTCTACTCAGCCCTGGTGAGGCCGCATCTGGAGTATTGTGTCCAGTTCTGGGCTCCACAGTACAAGAGGGATGTGGAGCTGCTGGACAGAGTCCAGCGCAGGACCACAAGGATGATCAGCGCAGGGCCACAAGGATGATCAGGGGCCTGGAACATCTGCCCTATGAGGAGAGGCTGAGGGAGCTGGGCCTGTTCAGCCTGGAGAAGAGAAGGCTGAGAGGGGATCTAATCAGTGTATATAAGTACCTCAAGGGAGGGAGTGAAGAGGATAGTGCTGGTCTCTTTCACTGGTGACCACCGACAGAACTAGAGGTAATGGCCACAAACTGAAGCACCAAAAGTTCCACAGGAACTTAAGGAAAAATTTTTTTAACAGTGAGGGTGACAGAGCGCTGGAACAGACTGCCCAAAGAGGTTGTGGAATCTCCTTCTCTGGAGATCTTCAAAACCCGCTTGGATGCCACGTGCTCTGGGTGACCCTGCGTGTGCAGGGGGGTTGGACTAGATGACCTCTAGAGGTCCCTTCCAACCTTAAGCATTCTGATTCTATGATTCTATTAGAAGTCACATTGAAATATGTTTACAGAAAGGCCTTGGTGATAGCACAAAAATTACATTTTTAAAGGCATGGAAAAGTATTGGAATTTGTAAAAATGCTGCCCCAACATTCAAGCATAGACACAAATGACACCCATGTAAACTAATATTGGATAACTAAAGATGAATTGGATACAAGACTAGGATATTTTCAGATTTTTGTCGGGAATTTGTTAGTAAATAATTTTTCTTCCATCATTCAAGCTTGTAGTATGAATAGCAAAATATATATAAGAACCGTCTCTTAATTTCTCTGTGTTATTTTGGACATTCTGTATGTCAACCAGTTTTTAAACTTACACGTTCTGGAAGCTACAGTAACCATCAGTGCTTACTCTTCCTGTTACGAATGCATGTACAAACTCTTGCCCCACACAAAGTACTAGGACTTCTTCATAAAGATACAGGAAGAAAAAAATAAAAAATAAAAAAACATAACCTACTCGTATGGTGTTCCCAAAGAAGGCAGAGTAGGTATTAGAAAAGGGCAGCCAAATGATTCTTAGTTACACCGTAATAATATTGCTTTGGTTATCATATATAATATTTACATGTGCTTTCCAAGTTTTTATTACAATTTTCTAGTAAACAGAAAAAAAAATAAATGTTGCTACAGAATAAAAAAAGCAAGGAGTCTCAGTCACATGTAAGACACACAATTTTCTTTGCCTGTTTTGCAACTGACAAGTAAAAAGGTTCATTTGAGATGAAAATTTGAGCATACAAAAATTGAACTACTGGAAACTGTGGTTTTCTTTGGAGAATACAGACCGCATCTCAGATCACCTCCACAGACTTATCCCAATCTCAAATGGATGTACTACACACTTAACTTTCTTTGCTGCGATACATTTTGCTGAAATCAACATGACTATTCAAAGTACCAACCTTGAATTCACAGGTAAGCAAGTGTTTGTAAAATTTGGATTTTAAATTGAGGTCCTTAAAATGAAAACAACATTTAATTTCACTATGATTTTACTCTAATTTTTTAGTTCCCTCTAAAAACAATCTCTTAGGTTGTATCCCAGAACATATCCATAATGCATAATACAACTCAGAAGATACAGACTTAGTCAATAAGTCTATCCAACAAGCAATTCCTTTCCATAGCTCTTATCCTCTCACTTCTGGAGAAGAGCAAAACAACTTGTCCTTCTGCACCACTCAGATGCAGGTAGCAGCAAGGGTCAGCATGGGTGGAAAGGTGGGTCAGGTGAGGCTGGTCAGGGTCACTACAGCCTGTCTATCTTTAAGGCCCTGGCACTATCCTTCTTTCCTGTACTTCACTGGAAAAGAGCATATGGGTTCCAACAACCCATACCCATATCAAAAAAAAAGTGCCTGGATCAATCTTATGCTTGCTATTCCAGTATCTTCTAAAAATGGGATTATACCACAAACTACAGCCAGTGCAAACGCTCGTTTGTGATACTTGTTTATAATCATTGTAAATATTTGTTTCTTACAAATATTTAGAGGATGAAATTATATTTCTAGGAAAGTTTCCAGTAAACATATGTCATAGTAGTACAACATAAGCTAAAAAAAAGTGCTTTAGAGAGGGGGAACTAGAGCAGGAAAACATGGAGCTGAGGGACGATAAAAAAAAATGTGGCAGCCTTCTTTGCAGAAAGGACTGAGTTTGCCCAGAGCCAGTCAAGAGACCTAAGTAATAATGTTTCTTAAACATATTACTAGCATTTTACTGATTAATAGTTCTACTTAATTTGATCTGTTGTCATTCCAGTGGCACATATAGAAGTGATACAAAATGCTTATTTAGTCCTTTTCTAATATAAGAGTCTCTTACATTCCTGATTAAAGGTTCAGGTCACTTCTTTAGAAGAAAATTTGCTTCAGTGGTAGAAACATTAATACTTTCTAAACTGTAAGCAGAATGCAGAGCTGCAAAAATATTCCATTTCTCAGATGCTATTCAAGCTCAAAATGTGAAATAGTGCTGATGCCTTTTTGTGCAGACCCTAAGAAAGATATATATCCTTTTTGAAATGTTCCAGCAACACCAGTAGTTTGAAACCACCTCTAACTATTATACTACAATTTATATTCCCAATTGTACAAGGTAGTTTTTGGTAGGTATTCTTCCCAGGGAGAGTAAAAACTCACAAAGCTAGATTGTGATTATTGCTGGTATTGCTAATAGGGAAAAAGAAGTATTAAAAGAAGGTTAGGGTGGAGGGTTCCTATTGAGCTAGGCACGAATGTCCCACTGAAACGGAAAAGAAATTTGGTCCATAACTAGCTTGTGCTCATTTGAAAATTCTACTTGCTGGCCTAATTAGAAGCCAAGCAACACTGCCTGACTGCAAATAATAAAAGTCATATAGCATTAATATGGAAATAGCCAAGAAGAACTACTGAAATGCAGCAAATCAAATTAATCTTTATGTTGTTATAAGCTCGAAAGGATTCTTTCCAATAGCCAAATTGATTTTTTGTTGTTTCCTTTTGGTGCCACCACTATAACATTTCAAATATAATTATTTCAGATTTTATGTGAAAAGCTTTTTCATTGTATTATGCTCAAACCTTTTCATTATTTCTTTGCCAGAGCTGTTAGTAAAATGTCTCTATCTCTTTCAAACCTATGAAAACCTTTGTCACTTTTTGGTCCATGATTTTTAATGTCAAGAAAAAATTCACCCATCCAAGTTCAAATTTCCTTGAACTTATTTTTATCCATCTGATAATAATTTTAAAAATCCTTTTCTGTTTTCCTGGGCTTTTTGTTATTTTACTTCAAAGGGTCTGTAAGCCAGAATAGCTCTTAGTGCTATCCTAGCCTCTTTTTCCTCCAATCCACCTAACCTGTTTATATACTAGAACAGCCCAAACTAGCTGTCACTTCAGTTCAACCACACAGACACCCGCACAAGTGCATTTTAACTGAGCTATGCTTCCCTCCTTCCTCCAGCTGCTGTTTAGTCCCACTGCATATTCTTTCACTCAAGTCTTCTGCCTCGCAAGTCAGACTTTAATTGGTAAGCTGGAGATTCAGACACAAAACAGAAAAAAATAGCTGGCAAAACATTATCCAGTGTTTTCACTTTTTCATACTCCAGGGTAGAGTCCTCCTAATGCTTTTAGCATGGTATAAACAATAAGAAATTCTTTAAAAAATCAAAACAATTCATTTGTGGATAAATAAATGATGACAAAGCGAAGGGTGCTCTGCTTAGCAATTGACTTATTTAGCTTTGGTAGAGAACTTTTATTGATAAGCATAAAGAGGGCAAGGTGCTGGAGCAGTCAGCACGTGAGGTTCAGCAAAGTCTGCCAGTCGGTGTGGGCTGGAGATGAAATCTGTATTGAAGAAAGTGACGAATAGCACCCTCCTCGTGCAAAGAGCTAACAAAATCCTAACAAGAAATTATCAGTCATAGTCCTGATAAGACATTCTGCTCTGGTCTGATCCTGCTGAGTCTGGACATGGAGGGAGCCTACCTGCTGTAGTTCACTTCATGGCTCTGTTTTTCTTCCTACTGATCTCAAAGCTTCTGCTCAGGTGAGGAAAGAGATAGCTGTGAGCCAGTCCTGGCAGCTCTGGTGATAAAGCAAAGGGGCTTGCTGGGAAGCTGGGTTGCTTGCTGGCTGTCAGGGAGATTACTCTGCACACAGGAAACATGCATAGATATTAACCATTAACCCCACATGCTTGCTTTACTCCTGCATTATCTGAATGAAAATCGGAAGGACACAGAAAGTACCACCCTTTTTGCCATCTACCAGACATCATTCCCTAAACCCATCACTTTTAAAAAATATTGTCATGTAACTCAGGATTTTCACAGAATCAGAATGGCCAGCTAAGGATATTCTTGGATAAACCCTGCTAGAAGCAAGAACCTCTGAGTATGCTTCTGGGAGGAATAACCCCAGACACCAGGGGACTGACCTTCTGGAGAGCAGCTCTGCAGAGAAGGACCTGGGCATCATAGTGGATGACAAGTTGACCATGAGGCAGCAGTGTGCCCTCGTGGCCAAGAAGGCCAATGGGATCCTGGGGTGCATTAAGAAGAGCGTCTCCAGCAGATCAAGGGAGGTGAACCTGCCCCTCTACTCAGCCCTGGTGAGGCCGCATCTGGAGTACTGTGTCCAGTTCTGGGCTCCACAGTATAAGAGGGATGTGGAGCTGCTGGACAGAGTCCAGCGCAGGGCTACAAGGATGATCAGGGGCCTGGAACATCTGCCCTATGAGGAGAGGCTGAGGGAGCTGGGCCTGTTCAGCCTGGAGAAGAGAAGACTGAGAGGGGACCTAATCAGTGTATGTAGGTACCTCAAGGGAGGCAGTGAGGAGGATGGTGCTGGCCTCTTCTCTGTGGTGGCCACCAACACAACTAGACATAATGGCCACAAACTGAAACACCAGAAGTTCCACAGAAGCTCAGTGAATGGTGAATTGTAACACACAGATTTTACTACAGCAGTGGGAACATTATTGTTTTCCTCCAAGCTTTCAAGCAGGTGATGCTCAGTACAATAGACATACACAGTATGAGATGATACTGTCTACCAGTTACATCCAGTTATCTAGATGATTCTTTTTAGTTGAACCAACTCTGATGGAAGACTACACATGCCATGTTTTGTCTCCTTGAAATCTTAGTAATTATCTGAAACAGACATTGGAAGTATATGAGAAGTAGGGATTAGTTAATCCATGCTTCACATGGATTTTGAACTGGAGCTTGAAAATTCTAGTTAAAGATTCTTGGGATTTAAATAATGGTTTAGACTGGAGAATTGAAAGGAAGCAGTAAGCTAACCAAATATATCAATTATTTAAGGGCTGGGAAATGAAGCATTAAAGTATATTTCAGGAAAGGAATAATAATAAGACCTTGATAATTTGAAAAAATTAGGCTGATATCAATTATGTGGTTATGTAAAGATATATACAGGCACTCTACTAGAGTAAAATAATGAGACATAAAGAAATAGTAAAAAAAACAAAGGATAACTATCTCAACTTTAAATTAATCTTGGGCAACAGATTATGCTTCAAATAGGTGACAAGAAAGCAGATACAGACTTGAATGGCATTATTAGGAGCATTATGCATAAAACTAGCATTTAGTATACTTCCCTTTAGTTTTTTGTTAAGAACCAAGCTTCGGCATTTTGGTCACACTTCAAAAAGAGAATGAACAAAGTAGAAGACTCCCAACCCTGAATGATAAAGAATGACTACAAGTTAGGAAGATAAAGCTGATGATAAAAGGGCATGCTTAGATTGGAGAAAAGATCCTGAGGAAAGACCTAATTGTCAGCAAATAGCAATAAGGATGTTTTGGTAAAGCAGGAATCAATTATTCTGACTCTGCAGAAAGGAGAAGAATGAAACATGATGGGCTTAACAACCTACAACTGTTTAAACATTAGGGAAAAACGATTGTCAAATGTCATTTTGCCAAATGAGCTAGATACAGTGGTCATACATCTATCCAGACTTTTAGGAAGAATTATAAATATCAAGCAAAGTTCCCCTAGACTGCTATTAAGTTGTACGTTACTCTAGAATTCTAAATTAAAGAGGGAAATATGTCATATTGCTAGTAGGAAAATGAAATTGTTTAATGAATCAACTTCTTAAATAAAAAGTGAGAACAACACATGCTTTCTCAGTAAATCATCCTGATCATTCAGGAAACATTTCAGAATGAGCTTTAAATAGATTTTGATTTGATCAACCACTCATGAGTTTTGTATAGTCTGTTCCTGTCATCTCTGCAATTGTACAGAACATGAATTACACCTCAACACTTCTGTATACAGGTAAAACCATACTGTGCATACGGTCAAATTTGAACAGCATAATTTTGAGTGCGTAAACATTAAAATGAGGTAGTTAGTTATATTTTTCTTTACCTCTATTTGAAGAGTTAAAAGTAAAAATGCATGTGAAAGTTACAGCTGGGTCCTCAATTAGACAAGAAAGCATGAATCTGAAGAGAACACAAAATAATCATAAAATTGGAGAATATGTTTCCTATGTGTTGGTGAGATGATAAGATGCATCAAGTGCATGAACTTGACTCAAAAAAAAACCCAGCTAAACAATCTGCTAATATAAGAGATAAGTATGAAGTCAAGTGTTGCTTGCAAATATTTTTCCACTGCTGTGAAAAAAGAAATTCGATGAAATCTATTTATTGTAAAGGACATATATATATATATATGCACATATGTAACTGCACATAGAATATCCAAAGTAAATTTATTTTTAATTTTATATTAACTATGACATGCATCATATTGTAGACTAATGAAAACACAAGCATCCCTCATACTCCTAACCATATCCAGAAAACAAAAATGAGCCTATATGATTCCGGGGTACTCGGTGTTGATTTTTTTAAAACATTAGTTATAACTAGAGTCTTAGCTTAAAGGAATTTTGTTAAGTATCTACAATTTTATTTCCATTCTCAACGCCATATTTAGTGGAGCTGATGGTGTTCCCCTGTAACTCAGAAACCATAACAAACATGTTTCTATTAATTAGATGCCTATACTTCTGCTCAGATAGTTACTGCATAATTATGCTGCTACACTTGATGTTGACCTGTCTGTAGTTTCACTAGTGACATCATCATCATATTACAGCTGCCAGAGGAATTGCATTGCTCTAGCCTGCTGGTTTGATCCAGTCCTGGAATGCTGGAATGTTCAACACTCCCTTAGACACTCGATAATGATGAGAGAAGCTGTTGTGATTGTCATCATTTTGCATAGATCCCAGCTAAGAGCATTTCTTTCTTTTCTTTTTTTTTTTTTGGTAGATAAACAATTAATCCATGATTTTCGTTGGTAACAAGATCAGGTTTTACAGTGCTCAACATATTTCTCACTCATAGCAGCTCTCTCTTCAAAGCAGCTTTTTTTTCCTCCTACAAAACCATGCAATTAAGCATAACTTAAGCTTAAACTCTATTTAATGTTTAAAATGCACGATAAACTTCCTGAGTGCATTTGCACTGTAAAAATTGCAGGAAGCAGTAGGTGGACCAGAAGGTCTATGAATGTTTTGAGCTGACATCATTATGCAGTGTATGTATCCCTATAGAAAAGGAACTGTCTTGCTCCTCTCTAAATTGGAAAGTACTAGTCATCTTTAACTAAACAAAATTCCCTTGTGCCTTCTAACTTTGAATGAAAATTTTTAAAATTCTCAAAATTCTATTAGCACTTAATCCTATCTGAAAATATATTTAAAAGTCTTAAACACAGGTAGTTCAAATTTCCACAAATGTGTCTGAGAAGAAAAAAAAATCATATTCATAAAATCACTCTGCAATAATCCAAGTCAAAATCACTACAAACACAGCCAATCAAAGAGCCATCTTTAGGCCACAGTTATCTGCCTTTACCATGAAATTATAAAGGAGGAATCTCTTTAATAAGTTTAATAGTAAGTTATTTACCATTAAGCAGACATACTACTTAGCTTATGCGCAACTTCCAGCAAATCTAAGACAACCCAAAGTTTTTGACCAGCTTAAAAGTAGATTCTTCAATAAAAGACATGTGCTAAAATGGTATACTGGTACCAAGCTATCCATATATTGTAATGAGCTTCAAAATTTTTCAGGCAAGAACGTGGAACAGAAAATAAGGGCATATGTCAGACACATCAGCTATCTACTATTGTACTTCGTCCTACTAAGAACTTATTCTAAAAATAATGACATCTCAGTAATACATGATCCTTCTCTCAGCACTTCATCATCTGAAATCTTTGCTCCCTGGAAGGCAAAACACTGCCAATTTTCTTGTACAGATTTGTGACGTATGAGGATTAGTGATGTGCCAATTACAAAGGTTACACTGTACTTTGTGTGAAATCAGAAAGGGCCATTGCAATGCTTTGCATAGCCACAAAATGGACTTGGCCACAATCACCCAGATGACTGCTAAAAGTCTTATTATAATCTTAGCTATCATTTCATTTTCTCTCAGAACAACTTTCACACAGCAATAAATCTCTTCACCATTTTATCACAATTATATTTCTTAAATGTTTTATTGAAATTTTGCTTTAAACATTCATTCATCTTAATAACAATGATCATAACAGAAATATAGAGAAATTCTTTAAAAACATAAAATGCTACCCTCAAGATCAAAGGCTAGTTCACTCGTCATTATCTCAGTAACTTTAGGGAGAGGTTAATTACTTACTATTGTACAGAATATTGACAGTACATATTTTATTACTGAGACCAAAAGAATGTTTATAGTTAATTAGAAACATTATTTTTCTAAACTTTTAACTAGGTTTTACCAATTGGATTGCAAACGCTCACATTATGAACAGCACATATAATTTATCCTGTCCATTGAGGTCCTCTCAGAAGCCCTATGCAACAAATAGGTGCCAGCAGCAGTCATAGGACCTAATAATTTGCAAAGAATTAGATGCAATTGGAGTATCTTGAAGGTTGAAGCAACTGAAAACAGACTGGAGACTAGGGGACATACAGTTTGATGTTTGTTGCTTGTATATTTACTTCACTGTGGTGCTGCCACCCCATCCTGCCTTTACTTGGTGAATGACAAGTTGACTATGAGGCAGCAGTGTGCCCTCGTGGCCAAGAAGGCCAATGGGTTCCTGGGGTGCATTAAGAAGAGCGTCTCCAGGAGGTCCAGGGAGGTGATCCTGCCCCTCTACTCAGCCCTGGTGAGGCCACATCTGGAGTACTGTATCCCGTTCTGGACTTCCTAGTACCAGAGGGACGTGGATCTATTGGAGGGAGTCCAGCGCAGGGCTACGAGGATGATCAGGGGCCTGGAACATCTGCCCTATGAGGAGAGACTGAAAGAGTTGTGCCTGTTCAGCCTGGAGAAGAGAAGGCTGAGAAAGGATCTAATCAGTGTACCTCAAGGGAGGCAGTGAGGAGGATGGTCCTGGCCTCTTTTCACTGGTGGCCACAGACAGAACTAGAGGAAGCGGCCAGAAACTGAAGCATCAAAAGTTCCACAGAAACTTAAGGAAAAATTTCTTAACAGTGAGGGTGACAGAGCACTGGAACAGGTTGCCAAGAGAGGTTGTGGAGTCTCCTTCTCTGGAGATCTTCAAAACCCGCTTGGATGCAGTCCTGTGCCACGTGCTCTAGGTAACCCTGCGTGTGCAGGGGGGTTGGACTAGACAGGTCCCTTCCAACCTTAAGCATTCAATGATTCTATGATTCCCCACTTCTGGCTGGGTTACTCTCACAACCATTACCTGTTCAGTCAACACAATTGCTTTGTTCAGAGTTAAATCTTATTTTCTAAACAAATATGAAAAGCTAATATACAACATTATAATTCTGCATTTTCTGCTGCTTGAAGAATCTAGAAATATTTCCATCTGTTTTGTAGACAGTTTACCACAAAATCACAGCATGGTTGTGAGGTTGGAAGGGGCCTCTGGAGATCCCCCAGTCTAGCCTGCCCTGCTCACAGCAGGTTACTCCAGACCATGCCTAGTCGGCTTTTGAATACATCTAAGGATGGAAACCCCAATCCCCTCTCTGGCAACCTGTCCTGGCATTTGATCATTCTCACAGTAAACTTTTTTTCTCTTATGTTTAAATGGAGTTTCTCGCATTTTAATTTGTGCACAATGCCTTTCACTGGACACCACTAACCAGTCTGGCTCCATCTTCTTCATTCCCTCAACAGATGTTTATACACATTTCTAAGACCCTCCATTAAATCTTCTCCAGGCTGAACAGGCTCTCATAGCCTTTCCTCATATGAGAGATGATCCAGTCCCTTAAACATCTCTGTGGCTCTTCACTGCACTCACTCCATTATGTTCATGTCTCATTTGTAGTGGGGAGTCCAGAATGCAGCTGGATAAAAAAAGATTCATATTCTAGATTATTGCATACTGTGAAGACCAAACAAAACACCTATAGCAAGCCAGACAGCTGAAGAAATGAACTGTGAAAGGTTACTATCTTCTACTTGCTGATAGAATCAAATTAAGACCTCAGTGACAGGAACTGCACTTGGGCAAAGACTTAATTAGGTCTTCTTCCTTTTAAAGCTTTGCTGTCTTGTGAGTACTGAGGACTTATATGTTAGATTTCTCTGAAAATACTTAAAGATGCAATCACTTTTCTAGTTACAAGGACAGAGTCCTCTTTTAAGGGAATTTAAAGATTTAGTTGCAAGAGACGGGAGAACATTGAAATGTTTAGGCATGCATTAAGGAACATCTTTTCCACAGACCTGTAATCTCTGCAGTGTGATGATTTCTGAACATTTGAGATGAATCATCAGAAGTTAAATTAAGGCTGTCTTTGCTTTGGCTCGCTCCAGAGCCCAGCTCTTGTCTAATGATTTTATAAACCTGAATGTCAAAACTGCATCTGCTAAATGTGTCATGGATGTATGAAAATCATGAAATGAAAAGAAACTTTTTCTTGAAACTGAATATTCATTTTTAGAAAGAACTTAAATTTTCAAGAAAATAAAAGATTAATCTATTTTATGAAACTAGTTATGTCAATTGTTTTAGTGATCATATGGCTGTTATTTCTCTTTAGTAGCATCTCTAACACTTCATAATTTGCTTCAGGAAATAAAGGAAATCTCATCTAATGTATCCACCAGGCTAGATAAGCAGCATTTCATGCCATAAAACTCGCAGATTTGGCCAGGACACTAAAATGATTACCCTTCCTTACACTTGTTGAAGTATATCAAGGAATGCGTAATGATTGCAGCTTGCCTGGAACAAGTCTTATGCATTGCTCAGACCAATTTCAAAAGCCCCACTTCTGTTGTCACCATGCTATGACACTGTCTCAGGTCAGAAGTGGGAGAGAAAAGTCCTTTTTCCTATAAAAGGTCAGGCATAAATGTGCACATAATGGTTAAAACCAGAACAGCAGTAAATCCAGTACACAAAAAGCTACATAGATGTGTTCTTGTGTTTCCAGAAATAGAGTCTGAGAAAAAAACAGCATGGTTCATGAACCCAAGTAGTCATTCGAGAAAACTCTAACTTTCCTTGAAAATTCTTCCTGCAAATAGTAAGAAGTATTCTGAAGACATCTGTGAAATAAACACTATGAAAGCAAAAAAATCAAGTTAAGACATTATTAAAGTGGAAGAATGATGTAATTGAGATATCATTTGGTTATTCCTTCTTGTTTGGATATGGAGAGACCACCCTAGAAAAGCAAGTTACCAGCACTAAAAAGAAAAAGTAGCATGTCAGAAAGGACATCTGAAGCAGCTTAACACCACCCTACATGCTTTCAAGAGAAGGAGAAATTCTTAACAGAGAAATAAAGCAAGTGCAAGTGAAGAGGTCAGTGTGAAGAGAAGCACATCAATCGACTCTTTGACATGAAAAGGTCTGGAAATGGAGCTAAGACTCTGCCTCTGATCTATCAGCACTGTTAATATAGCTGAGCCTCCTGTGATTAAGCATTTACAGGAATTATGAACAAAATCAAAGTATGTGGGGGAATCTTGGCTTAGGAAATATCATTTTCGAACAAAGCCAGTGGACTTTACGCAAAATCTGACTTTCAATTCAGATCAACTGGCAACTTGTCACAAAACAGTGATGCAATCCAGTCCACCATACACCATAAGAACAGACTACTGTTCTTAGGAAAAACAGGATATAGCCAAATGTTCCAATTATTATTCACAGTAGTGCCAAGAAAATATATATATATATATATATTTATTCCTTCCATTTCTGTCATATGAAAACTTGGTGTGCCTTACAAGTGAATAATGTGGTTCTAAAATATGCAGACATTTTTCCTTAAAGACTTTATTTTAAAAGGCCACATGCAATGAAACTTTCTAAAACCATACAGATTTACCTGTTTTTGGTGAAGCTAACATAAATGCCCTTTTAGTAAAATGTTCCAGAGTAGTATTTCAAAAATCTGAAAAATAATAGATGCTGGCTGAAATTGTTCAAATAACCTTCTTTCAAATTTTCAAATGTGTGCAAGAGTTCAACAGTGTGATCTTATCTGGAAAGGTTAAAATAATTTGCAAGATAGCTTACTGGTTCTGTAATTTATACTTTATATATTATAGCCCCCATAAGAACTGTATATATTGCTTCACCTACATGACCTGCCCATCCTTTTTTGAATGATGGAATGAATTCAGTCAGGCAAAAAGTCTGAATTAACAGTGAAACTGCAGATGCGTGACAGCACATATATTACTTCAATCAAAAGGAAAGTTCACTGATAGTGGTTCACAGCTAAATTTACTTTCCTTGCTTGCCTCTATTTAGTCCTATCACCACAAACTGACAGGTCATGTGGATAAAACAAAACAAAACAAAAAGAATGCATGAAGAATCAAGTTTTTTTTTCATTTTTCCCACTGGTGATGTGTGCTTTTTTTTGCTTATTTTTGCTAGAATTACATGTTACCTTCACAAAATGCATTCCCTTGGCGAAAAAAGATACCATCAGTGGCTACCAACTTGTTCATTCTGTCAAACAAACAGAAAAAGCAGAAGACCTTTCATCACCCCATAATCCCATTTTACCTCATTACTAAATAAAAGAGTGGACGATGAGCACATTACCGAGAAGACATTTTTTATATTTAAAATAAAAAATAATAAATTTTGGAGTGTAAATTGACGTTGTATAGCAAAGGTAAAAAAGCAAGCCATTTCCCTCTTAGAATTCATATCCTTTCCCCAGTGTGGAATTAACCTTTCAAAAATACATTTCAAAAATGTATTTTACTCAGAATTTTAGAGAGCACTCAAATCAGCAGATATAAAAAATAGCTGCTTTGATTTATGGCAGAAATCATTACTATGTCTGCTTGAGACACAGTTGTTGCTGGCACCATTAAAGCTAAAAAACATGGGTAAAAAAATAACAAATTATTGCTGGCAGCCAGGCACGTTCTGGGTGAAACCGTCATTGCAGATGGCCAGAGCCTGCAATTCTATCACTTCCTTATCTGCTGCTGTCAAAGTGATCTGAGTTGGCATAAATGCTTTCAACATTCAATTTTCAAACTGAGTCTGTTTTTTTTATACATCCCTCTATGCATATTCCCTGCAGAGGGACTATAGCATAGGTTAATATATCAGCAGTCTGGGGAAAAAATCTCATATCCTGACTCAGCTGGAACAGCACATCCGGCCACTTCATTGCCAAAGCCTGGGCCCATTCAGGCCCATTTATCTTGCTCTTACAAAAGTCAGTACAAACCAGGTGACTGAAGAATTAGGAACCTGAACAATTATTTACGCTAAAGTAAGTAGTCCAAACCTTGAATTACCATTAAGAAAACAGTCTTGCTAATCTGCTGCCACCTTTTCTATTTCTCTCCCCACTTTTTTTTCCTTTTTTTTTTTTGGGATTCATTGGCAGATGAGTGAAAAAATATTCATTTTGCCCAAGATCAGGTACCAGACAAAAATATTTTTCCTTCCCAGTGTCATTTCTCAACTGGCAAATAAAGGAAATGTCCCTTTTCTTTTAGCTCATCAGACCTAGGATTAGGCACAGGTATACA
The DNA here is from genome assembly GCF_059628265.1 of Tinamus guttatus. Lineage (NCBI taxonomy): Eukaryota > Metazoa > Chordata > Aves > Tinamiformes > Tinamidae > Tinamus > Tinamus guttatus. The sequence goes on along the minus strand of NW_028288990.1, from coordinate 1,890,536 downwards.
GGAGATGTAGATCAAGGCCACTACAAGCTAATGAGGGTATAAATACAGAGTTCTCTTTCCTGAACTAATAGGGTCTAAAAAGACACAGATTTTTTTTTAAGAGAAGCATGAGCAAGGCACCCAAATCCAGAGGTGACCTACACAACTGCAGCTGTTTCAAGCTGCAACTTCAAATCTTACACCCACTCACATTTGTTAGAGATGGAATATCCACTCTCCCTAGCTTGCCTTAGAAGTCCCTCCATTTGGTGTACTATACTTTTGACCCATACTCAAAAGTGTCTACTCTTTCCACATGCATGTGCTAAAGTAAATTGGATGTTATAATCCTGTGGTGAATTCTGCAACAGCAGATCAGCATGGCAATATTAAAATAAACCCTGCGGAAATTATGCATCCAATTAGCAAAATCTGCTTAATCTGGAAAACATAGTATTTTGCAATGAAAATGGAACGATGGGCTTGATTAAATAATTATTTCTCTGCCATAAAACTCAATTGAAAATATATTTTTTAAAAAGTCATATTTCTGTAACCAGCTCCATAACATTCTGTGAGTGCCTTATCTTTATATATGCACTTTTAAAATGTATTATGTTTAAAACTGAAAATATAATTCCATGAAAGACCACACATATAGCTAATGCTGAGTGCTAAAGGTATTTTTATTCTGTTTTCAAAGCCTTCTTCTTCTTTTTTGTCTTTCATTTATATACTACTAAACTTCTGAATACCAATATTATGAATTCAAGTTTCCCTTAAATGTGTAGCCTTATTAAGAATAAATACATTGTTGTTTTGTTACGATTGTTCTGAATTAATTCAAATATGTTCTCAGCTAAATACAATGAGCAACAATGATGTTCCGAACTTTCAGTGAGTATCTCAGGTGGCTGCTGAACAGCAAACAAATTCATTTGATGTACCATAACCCCAGCAGAATAAAATCTTGCCTGATAAACATATTATTCAAAGTCAAAACACAGATTTCTAATTTCAGTTAAGGACACAATAAAATATCTACAACAATAAGCTGAAAATTAATAAAATATATGTTGCAGAGATTCACTCCTGTTCTCAAAATTTGGGGTTTGCTAGGTGATGAAAAATAATTGATTTAATCAATAGAAAATGCTTATGGAAAAGTATGAAATGGATTGCAGGGTACCACTCTTTTGAAAATAAATTAGCATAGTGTGTTTAAAAAAGATGCATTCCACAGAATTACTGGATTGCAGACTTGATAAAAAAATGCTAGTAGAGGACATGAACACAAAAATTATTCTGGAGACACTTAATGGTTATAACAGAAAGCAATAAGTACCTGAAAATGATGTAAGAAATCAGACAAGACACCTGCTCTTTAGATGTAGAAAAACTGCTACTGAAACCTGTTTTGACATAATTAAGGACAATTGCTGTTGAAATTCTGTGTTCATATAGCTTTAGTCAAAGCCAAAAGAGCATGTCTACATCTCTTCATTTAAAAAAATCTAATCAGCTTTCCTAGCTAATTACCATATCTTGTAACGCTTCACTTTTTCAGAATAAAAGTACAGTCTTGAAGGCAGAGAAGAATACAATAAACTGAGCCATCATTAGCACAAGCAGGGCACTTGGTATATTTCCTAGAATCTACACCCTGAAATTTCTGATCACTGCAAAGGTCAGGCTGTACCTTTATGGGCTGGAAAAATTAGTGCTCTATTTTTTACACTATATTTTAAAGTAATATTGCTCTGGCTATTATTGTATTTGTCTTAAAGGTTAAGGCAGATGGGGGATCGAGCTAGAGCTAGAGAAAGTAGGGTAACTTAGGTACAGGAATAAAAGAAAATGGAATGCTAAGACATTTGTAATCATTTAATTTCAATCTGGAGCAGAATTATAGGCATGGAAAAAATCTGAATTCTGTTTTTAAAAGCAGTGTGTATGGAAAGCTTCTTTCCAGATGCCAGCTATCAAATAACAAGCAGCAATGAGACAAGTGACACTGAAACCCAGTTACAGTGGTTTGTAGGACAAATACGTAGGATTTGCGTTCTCTACTTACTGGATCACAGCAGTATTGGCAAACAGACATATGCTGCCTGTTAAGTTTGTGACAATGAGACCGACCTTGTCAGCCTCCTCAGCCCAGCTCACATCTTTCTGCAGCAGCCTCTTGAGCAAAAAGGAGGTCAACCAGCACCTGCCTTTCCTCTGCTAAACTCTGGTGGGAGCCTTGACCACCTTCTTAGGGTTTCTTTATGGCACAGCTTAACTTTGGAGAGGCACTGGGTTATCTTCCAGGAACAGGCTTTTGCCTTCTTTAGCTCTCAGTGTTTGGCAGATTTTTGGCATTCCACTAAATACTAGGAGGATCTGCATTTCAGAAATCCTCACATTTTTTCTAATGGTTCTTTTAGATTATTTGTGCGAAGATAGCAAAGCATCTAGCAATGCTAGCCAGCATAGTCACATTTGTATCCCAGGGGAAATTTCACGCTAACACTTAAGTGCAGTTCCACTCTGCTGGCATTAGCAACATTGAGAACTTAGCACAGTTACGTTCTTTTTGAGAGTATAAAGCAAACACGGAGCTATGTGAACGCAGTTTGCATGTTAGCAAACCTATACAGGCAGTCCCAGGGCTGAAAAGCTATATTCTGCCTCTCTACAGGATTTACCAGCCTGGGACAAGCCCAGTGCTAACTGCATCTAGCTGCTTTTCAGAGAGCTTGGAAGGAAGAGCCTGGAGCTTTTTTAAAAAAACACCAGACAAATATTGTGTTGAATGAAGCCTACCTTATAAGAGATGCCCAGATGTCCAGGTCCCTCTGAATGGCTGCACAGCCCTATGGGGTATCATCCACTCCTTCCAAGTTAATATCCCCACCAGCTGGCTGAAGTTGCGCTCTGTCCTTGTCACGGAATGAGTGGTGGTGGGGGTGAGCGACGCAATCCACTTCACTCGTGGGAAAGAAATAGGAATAGGTTTTATTGGTAATGACAATGGTTTCATGAGATTCTATGGCAAGGTCACTTATTAGTTACTGCATGGAGGTTCAAGATACACACAGGATTACCAAGGACACCCTCCCGTTGGGTCACGAGGTTCAGATTGGACCCCCTTGCTTTCCAAACTCCTTCTGAAAGGATTCTGGGTGCAGCTGGATCCGATCCTAGTCCCAGACCTGGTCAACGGTTTACATCTAAGGGATTTGTGCACAGTTACAAAGTAAAGTTTACAAATTCAAAAAGAGAAAGGCGCGCTATAGTCACTTACCACAAAACTGTAGTGGGAAGGATCTCTTAACCTCGAGGAGTATCCTTGAGAGGCGTCCCTGCTCAAGGGGAGATCCTGGCGTGTAGCCTGCTGTGATGCAAGGAGAGCTCAATGGGCTCTTGGGCTGTCCCTGTATTTATAAGATAAGATGATTAGTCATTCTTTCAATTCAGAAATGACTGTCGGCTGGTGTACTCACAGTTGGCCTTATCTCCCCATCAGGATAGGGCCACCAGGACTGTTATTGATGGTTAATGTCTGGGTGCCGGAAGAAATCAGGGAGGCAACTACCAGGATCAAATAATGAGGCAGTTAACACCTGAACAGGGCTCTGTGTGAGGAGTCAGGATGAGCTGGGGAAGGAGCATATCCCTCACAGTCCTTTCATCCAGGTCACTAATGACGATTTAAACGGTATTGACATTAGTATCAAAAAATGTGTTGCTTTGTTAATTTTTAGTGGATTTACTGATCCATATAATTACCATTTTGAATGGGATGTTTTGTGCAACACTTTCAGATGTCATCTCATCTGGTCTTCAGCATTCAGGAAAGCCAGTTCCACTTTAACAGCAACATGTTCCTTCTCAGACTAGTATTTGAAGGGTGCTAGTAATGCCTACTTCAGTCAGTTTTATAGTTCTGTCAAATAATTCATGTCTACTAAATGGGATAAAAAATCAATTGATATTTCCTTCACACATTTTATTTTCTCTCACACAGATGCATATTTAGTGATGGTTTAAAAAAGAATCTCTTCAAATAGTCATCATACATACAGCTGACATCACCATTCCATGCTGGAAATGCTTTTGTAAAGGAGATGTAGCAGAAAGTCCACTGAGTCTGAGAGATACCACCATCTAACAGATGTGTACAGGTTTGCACTTCTTTGTACTTTTAAACATTGACATCAAACATTAAAACCCTTGGTATGGTAAATTTTTTTACAATCTGCTCAGTGCAATTGGTTTAATGAGGCTGCATACACCCCGAACTATCATCAGAGATGCCTTAAAATTACAGTAATTATTAATTTTAGTAATATGCTCATGCTCTATGTATTATGGCATGCTATATTATTAATACCGGCAATGAAATAAATATTTCATTAGTTTTGAACTCATAACTATAAATCATAATGTCAGAGGAATCACAAGAATGAGCAGTATACAAATACTATAGGACTTCAAAGCAAGTAAACAGAATAGCTGAGTTTCTTGTGGAACTTTCAACAAACCATAAACTTTGTCAATGTTGGAACTGACAAGGATCTTCTTGATATGTTCCTTAGGAAAAACAAAAATCGAGCATTTCAAGAAGGTAAAGAAGTCAAAGTTTTTTTCCATTTCTTTTAATGAGTAAAGGTTGAAAATGAATTATATTGGCTAAAAAGATTTGAAGTAATAGTCTAAGTTCTATTTGGGAGGAGTATTTCTGAATACTTTCTTGCAGCCCTTTTGTGAGGAATCCTGATGATCTGATCTTCCTCAAGTACATATATGTTTTTATGGAAATACAATAGTTAAGTACCATATTTTTAACCTGTATTTCCAAATTTATATCGTATTGAGTATATATTGTTTTGAATTGAACAATTAACCATATATTATACTGAATTTAACAAATAATGACATCTTGAATAAATTCTCTCCAGCATGAATATGATAAGACATGTAATAAAAACAGTTTTCTGAAATATATTCGTATGACACCTGATGGGCTTATGATAATTGTCATACATGAAGATGCTTGGTTAATTAAAAATCATCAAAACAACAACCTTTTTTTTTTGTAATTTAGTGTTTTTATGTCTTGCTACATAACAATTAACCTCAGGTATTCAAACGAAAGTATTGCTATAATAACACCGTATGTTAACTATATCTCATTTCTACTTCAGGAAATCTGTGAAAGGTTTTCTGTGAGAGCTCAATAGCTACGAATGCAAGCCTCCCATAAAAGTTAAAAATAAATAAGCTGAAATCAAAGCTTGAATTTTAATAGCCTTTACTTTAATCGCAAACTTAGATCAAATACAGAAATATACCCATAGCTATCATATGGAATACCTAGTCATATGAAAACTTAATCCAGTGTCCTTCATCACAATGTAACATCTTTCTTCTCTTTTCTATGCTCTTTTCTATGTTTACTGACAAGTAAATATTATTTATATTATTGAAATTAATAGTTTTTTGCCAGATGGTCTAGCTTTCCACTTCAAGTTAATATGGTATATGGTTAAGTAAAAGTATTATTTTTGTAACTTAAAGCACCATACTTCATTTGTTATTAATGAAGTATCTAACACACTCAGAATCAGATGCACTGTTTGTAAACATTTTGACAGTCACTGAACATTCACAATAGTGACTAAAATTTTGTCAGTATTTATCCAAAATTCATTAGCAGATCTTTCATTTAACACATCTGTTACCTCCTTACAGAGCAAAATCATATTAAAACCACTTTGGAGATCAGTGATAGACACAAATACAACAAATAGCAAGTGTTAAGCTACAAGTTTACCTACAATTAATGGGTTGTATATATTGTACAAAAATATTGCACACCTGCAGAAGTCAAAGACAGATCATCTGAAGATTATTAAATGGAATGATGCAATACATGTGTAATTTTCTCAACCAAACATGAAAATATTGATATTTACATCAAAACGAAGGCAATAGATTTACCAATCTATAAAGAAAAGAATACTTCATCCCTGTTGTCACTGCAGTAGCATTGATTCTGTCAGTAGTGAGGGTACATTTGACATAAATCTCCTCACAAGTCTCCTCACTTATCACAGGCTTATCTCAAGTTGTCTGTATCAATGAGCAGGGGTAATATGTATGTATCCACTTTCCCAGGTTACTTCTGGAGATGACAAAGAAAAATTGTCAAACGAGATTTTGAACCCTCTTCTTTCTCAAGGGCTGCTGAACTAACAAGGCCAAGGCAAGGCTATTAATTTGAACATCCCAGTGAGCAATGCTGCAATAGGAAGAGTTGTTATACTACACATTTAGCTCCTTATTCATGCATAATCCAATATTGCGGTGTATACATTGGCATTTAAAATTGTCCAGATATTTAGGTTTCTGATCAAATATTAAAGTATGGTAAACTTCCCTGTTTGGTTACTGTTAACCGTAAGGAATGATATCAATGAAATCAGCTGTTACACTAGGTGTGAATTCAAAAGCTAGAAGATCAGAACGAAGCTTTAAACCATAATGAACTAAAAACCTTGAAACATAAAATTTATATAATTCTTCGCAAAAGGAGCAGGTTTTGTACACAAATTTGGGAAATTCAGATTTACAGCAAAGCTAAAATCCAGGAAAGCTTGAGATGCCAGTATAAAGAACTAACTGAGTCTTAGCATCCACAGGCTAAATAACACTGGAACACACAAGTGATTAAAAGTGAACTGAAAATTATCAGAGATAATTTTCAACGTGATCTATATTATAAAATAAGTATGTATTGCTGCAGCCAGCCTGGGGCCGGTGCTGAGCAGTGCCTCCTCGGCAGATGGGGGAGCTGAGCACAGAGGCGGGAGCTCCAGCCACGAGGCCAGGACGTGACCAGGCAGCTCATTGGGTGGCCTTGTGCGCCGTCAGTGCGTGATCCCCTGCCTGATTGGCTGGTGGGGTTGCTGGGCTCCGCGTGCTGCCCAGGCAAGGCGGGGACTGCTCTGGGGTCTGAAGCTGGATAAGTTGTGTTTAACCCTATATAAAGGTCTGTGGCTCACCATCATAGAGACCCCGCTCCTCAGTACGCGGGTGCCCAGTGTGGGCCTCAAAGACTAGGTGCCTCTCCCGTTGCACCGCCCAGCTGAATTCCAGGATTCACGCTGAAAGGAAGCGTCCTTTGTGTGTGCACTAAAAGCCTCTTGAAAGGAAAGAGGTAAGCAGCTGGGAACTACGGGTTCATACCTAATGAAGGAACAGGAGGACTGAGTCTGTTCCTTCACAAGGTGCAACATGTATAAGCTCATGCCTCAAATATTATTGCTTATATGACTCATTAAAAATGATTCAGTTGAGTGCAACACACACATTAAGCCTTAAATGTATTAGAAATAACATTTTGAAAATCAGAGGAACAATGCAGAACCTCCCCACTCTCAATTAGTGCAAGATGAACTGCAGGGAGCTGAGGTTCTTTAAATATTCTTCATTATGTGCTTGTTATCTTAGACCATTGGTGGGCACTTTGACTGCAAAAAAAAGGCATTGCTCTTATAAAGATTGCAAAATCTCTCCTAAGTAGATAATGGTGTTCAGCTTGAACTTTTCAGTCAATACTCAAATATGTTCAACATTAGACAAAATTACTCATCTCTCCCTTCCTACTGTTGGGTCCGGTTTTCGAATTGATGGATAAAGAGGCAAACACCATCGATATATTGTGCTTTTAATAATAGGAGAAAGATAATAAGTATTACCAGCTAGATGGGGTCCGGGCTTTCCCACGCAAGGGTCACACCACGGACCCCGACCACTTTGGTCGTCCCTCTTTTATACCGTTCTTACCCCAAAAATGTTCGCCCTCCCGTTCTCCTGTTCTGCTTTCATGTCAATGTTATCTATATTTTATTGCCAACTGGGACACCTCTTGATAAGCAACCCCTCCATGCAGACCATCCCGTCTTGCCATATATGAGGAGTCTTTGTAGATAGGCAAGCCCTCCATGCAGAATGTCCTGACATGCCATATATCAGGAGTCCTTGCAGATAGGCAACCCCTCCATGCAGAGCCACCTGTCCTGCCATTTATCAAGAATTCCTGCACTTTGAGACTAAGTATTGACTAGCTTATTAGTGCACTCTATATTAACTCTTTAATCCCTACACTACCTTCTGGAAAATAAAACTTACAGCATTGCAGCAAATTCTGAATGTATACCTGTGTGTTCATATGTGAAGGGTGCGTTCAGGATTAAATAATACATAACTTGACAATATATTATTTACTTCAGGAAACACAATGTGATTGATGCAATCAGACACAATGTGTGCAGCACATAACACAGCAGCTGAAAATGCAGCAGAAAGAGGAGGAAAAAAAACGCTGATTTGTGAAGCCGGAAGAGAAGATACATTTAGATCATATTTCTTTATTCTTCTTTCATTTAGATCATATTTTCTGTTCAATTTATTCATCAATGATCTGGAGGAAGGCACAGAGTGCTCCCTCAGCAAGTTTGCTGATGACACGAAACTGGGAGGAGTAGCCGATACCCCAGAGGGCTGCGCTGCCATCCAGAGGGACCTGGACAGACTGGACAACTGGGCGGTGAAAAACCTCATGCAATTCAACAAGGCCAAGTGCAAGGTCCTGCACCTGGGGAGGAATAACCCCAGACACCAGTACAGGCTGGGGACCGATCTTCTGGAGAGCAGCTCTGCGGAGAAAGACCTGGGTGTCATGGTGGATGACAAGTTGACCATGGGGCAGCAGTGTGCCCTCGTGGCCAGGAAGGCCAATGGAATCCTGGGCTGCATTAAGAAGAGCATCTCCAGCAGGTCGAGGGAGGTGATCCTGCCCCTCTACTCAGCCCTGGTGAGGCCGCATCTGGAGTATTGTGTCCAGTTCTGGGCTCCACAGTACAAGAGGGATGTGGAGCTTCTGGAGAGAGTCCAGCGCAGGGCCACAAGGATGATCAGGGGCCTGGAACATCTGCCCTATGAGGAGAGGCTGAGGGAGCTGGGCCTGTTCAGCCTGGAGAAGAGAAGGCTGAGAGGGGATCTAATCCGTGTCTATAAGTACCTCAAGGGAGGGAGTGCAGAGGACAGTGATGGTCTCTTTTTCAGTGGTGGCCACTGATAGGACTAGAGGAAATGGCTGGAAACTGAAACACCAAAAATTCCATAGGAACTTAAGGAAAAATTTCTTAACAGTGAGGGTGACAGAGCACTGGAACAGGCTGCCCAGAGAGGTTGTGGAGTCTCCTTCTCTGGAGATCTTCAAAACCCGCTTGGATGCAGTCCTGTGCCACGTGCTCTAGGTGACCCTGCGTATGCAGGGGGGTTGGACTAGATGATCTCTAGAGGTCCCTTCCAACCCTAAGCATTCTATGATTCTATGATTCTATGATTCTTAGGCTAGGTAGATCACAGACCCATCCTCTTGTCAAAGAGAAGCTAGAGTACTGGTAATCAGTCAAAAAATATCATTAAAACATTATCAGCCAACAACTGCTCCACAATAATGGTTCAGATAAATTAACTATAAAATAATTGTCTAAACCCAAATATACTTACAATTTTCTATATTTGCTCATACATTTTAAATGTACAATAAATAATCACCTCCCATAGAAACAAGGATCTAACAAAGAGGCATGAGTTACTGGAATGCGGAGTTACCAAATTAGTTCAAGGCCCAAGGTCAGGTGTGATAAGAATGTATGAGCAAGTCCTGAAGCGTTAAATTTTCCTTACGTTTGAACCTGTTAATTTACAATGTGCTAAAATACTTGTGCGATAGAAATCCAGCCACAATATGAGGACTCAAACATACAAAGAAAATATTTATTCTGGTTTTAGTTTGCTCTAATTAGTAATCATGGTCCCTGTTCAGAAAGTTTTCCAGTTTACCTATCTTTGGTTTCCAATTACTAGTTTTTCTTAACTTTTTTTGCTATAGTATATCTTTCATTTTCTCCCTGTAGAAATATTAACATATCACAATCACAAGATTTTGATCTATGCATTTAAAATGAAGAGCGAACCCCCAAACAATTTTGTACATTTCTTTGAGCATTTCTTGAAATAAAACTGTAGTTCTTGTTTTCAAAATTATATTTTTTAGCAAAGTTGTTAAAAATGACCCCAGTACAGATGCAGTATTTCAATATTGGTAAAATCACTCTCCTCACAGGCTTCAAAAAAGGGAGGCTATTCTTGTGTTTTCTCTAAAATCTCTTTATTCTGTGTTTGTAACTAACATTATTTCCTCATTTAACACAAAGTCATACTTAGAGGTTATTTTGGATTATTTATTCTGTTTTTAAACTTTTTTGTATAATGCGTCTCCTGGATGTAGCCCATTCCTTGTGTTCCTACTGCTTTATGCAGGCATTATTGGATTATTATTGTTCCATATTTAATTTTGCATTAAAATATATTTTTCTTTTTGCCCTATTTACCTATCAATATAAATGTTCCTATGGAATCACTGACTTCCTTGACTTGATAGTTTAAGTAGCCACCAATCATCATTTGTAAATTTGAGAAGAGGTTGATAAGTGATTTTTATACTTACTTTGGACTATTAAAGAAATGCTAACTCATGCCAGATCCATTATTCATCTCCTCAAGATTTTGCTAGAAAGACCCTCATCAGTAACTGCTTTAGAGAATTGTCAACTATCTTGTTCTTAACTCACAGGCTTTATAGATATGAATAATGTTATTTTTCTATCACAGTGATGTAGGCAACTGTTATTATATTTGTGTATGCATATATGTGTACATATACACAGTTACCTTTATCCATCAATTTACTATTTCAAATACTGAAACTAAGTTTATATTACAAAACTAATTCTGCATATAGCATGTTTTGTATTTCTTACTTTCATTGGTCCTTTATTAGTTTGGGGTCGTCCGCTTGGGACAGGATTTCTTTTCTTTTTATTTGTTTCTGGTGTTTTACCAGAAGCCTGCCAGGATAACCATCTTCCAGGAGACAGGTTATTTTATTTCTCCTTTGTGAATAAAGGCCCAACAACTTTGTGGAATTACCTTGGCATATCTACTCCAGCAGAAATATTATATACATATACATATATATATATATGTATATACACACATATATCTACATAAATATATATTTCCAGTCTATTCATTGGGATAAGTTGGCTGGTTCACGCGTTATTAAAGACTATTTTTAAGGAGATCTTATTTAATTTCTGCCCTATCCCAAAGTCAGAAATAAACCAAGAATTCCATTCTTCTTTAAGAACTGTAGTCCTTAAAAGCACAGTTCAGTAGACCCCATAGTTATCTAGACCTACCAAAGTCAAATTCCTAGCAGATCTTATCTACTATCTGCCATTAATAACGGACTAGAAAGTGCTTCAGCATCATCAAACACGATTATCAGATACAGATATATAATTTCACAGCTCTGCAAACACAAACAAGATTTCTTATTAGTGAATACCTGTGCATTTTTTATATCGTTATTCGAAGTTTCACTGTCACCATCCAGCTATGCCTCTAGCAGGATTTAGTATGTTCCCACTATATTTCCCTCCTTCCTTCCTATTTCAAAGATCTGCATCAAGAGCCAGGCATTCCTTTCCGGCTATCTCCAGCTTCCCTTGCAAGTTTGCTGCAGTTTCAAAATTCAGATTTATAATAATTGTTATTTATTATCTCCTCTTTGGTTACACATTACTTTGTAATCTCTATTTGTGCCTTCATTGCCCTATTTCTGTTGTTCAGTGGACTGAGCTAAAGAGAGAAGAAATATGCAGATTTAATCAAGGTCACAGGAAAAAAAAAAGGAATGTCCATTCAAATGGGAAGAGCACACAGGTCTCTTCTATGTAATTCAGCTCTTCAGAAGGTGGACTTCATTTCCATGTGAAGAAAGTTGAAACCTGATAGTGACAATTATTAAGAAGAATGAAAGAAGTAAAAATGAAATGTTCTTACCCTAGCTTTCATCCTGTGGACTGTGAAGTTGTGACTTTCCAAGCACTCTCAGTCTGCATTTACATTTTCATATTTTCTCTCTGCTTTTCTAGCAGTGGTTTTTTACCTTTTATAAAGCACACTATTTCAAAAAAATAATCACTTAATATTTACTATATTGAGTTCTCTGGTATTGTAAGAGACTGTTTTGGATTGTGTTTGTCTCAACATTGTTGCTATACCATATACTTCTCAGAGTAAGCATCCCATCTATCAGCTCGAGGTATCTTGTCTTGATATACTTTACACCTTGACGTCTCTGGAAAGACTGGAATATCTCCATACAATTTACGACTCCTTGGCTCTACAAGAACGGGGACATAAAAGGAGCACGTATTACCCCCCAGGTGTGTGGATCATCACCTGCACCCAGATGCACAGCTTCTTTCCTTGAACATCACTTGCACTGAGGGGTTGGGAACATCACCTGCACCAAGGCACCTGTACCTGCACCGAAGCGGAGCCAACGGCACTTAGCTGGACTGGTGGTGGTGGTAAGGATAATCTTGCTGCACCTCTCCCGCTTGCTTATCTTTTCTTTCCTTTTCCCTTCTTCTCTCTGTCCTATCGCGCTTATGGGAATAAAGCTTACAAGGTTGTATGGCATTTGACTTCGTTTGTGTCTTAATCTCGCTCTTGGGATCGTACTGAAACCTCCCCCGACACTGGATCGGGGCAGGTATATATCTACAAAGAGAAGTCTCTCTTCATTATGTTGGGACAGTTTAAAAATTAATTTGATCAATGAATAACATGAATTTATCTGCCTTTCCTGTTGGGTTATCCTGACTAGCACATTTAACTACATCCATTCAAGAGCCTGAATTTGTGAGTTTTCAACAGCTTCAAACTGGGTAATAAAGAGCGCTACTATATTAAAGAAATTACCTCTCATGCACAAACATATGTTCTGAATTTCTGAATGAGCTAAAACAGTTTAAACATTCGGGCAATGTAAATCACCCCAATATCTTGCATAATGCCAACTATATATTTTTTTCCTACAATGGAATATTTCTACTTATTTACTTTCTAAAACACTTTGCTTAGATAACAATGTAAATATAAAACTGCCTTTCTTCACAACTGTGTAAATCCACGTTTTAATGGCATCAGTTTAATATTCTTTAGGATTCTTCTGCTCACTTCCTGCTGAGAAGATTAGCACTCTCCTATGAGAACAGGCTGGCCTGCTCACTCAGCTATTTTTTCAAAAGAAAAAATAGTATCCCTCGCAACACACATGCACACCAACATAAAACAGTTCACCTCTTCTGTATTCTGCCACCTGCTTCTTGTTTAAGAAGCCTTAGCACAATTATGTTAAAGACAATTCCTCTTTGCATTCTATTCAGTCTTCCAAGTTAATTTGAAAAGGTGTATAATTACAATAAAGTAAATCTGTATTTTAGTTCTAATAAAATAGTCCTAAACTTCTGTAATACTACTTTCTCAATCTTTCTGTTATGATTTCTGTTGCATGAATGGAAAACACTATGTAGTTTTCTTCTAAAATACTGATTTTTTCCACTCTTCTTTTTAATATTAATTGCAGAGAAATCTTCCTTAGAGTCTGCTATTTTCGTTCCTAATGGAGGTTCATGAAATATGCCCCGTGTAACTTTGCCCTTTGAAAACAGGTATGTCATTGTGTGACTCATCAAATCTATGATAAAAATGTAATGTTTCTATCTAGATAGGAGGGCTGCTACTTGTCTTTAGCAGTGGTTATCAAACCACTGATTTGCTTCCCTTTTCCTTTTTTTAAACCCCCTATAAAACTGTTATTAACTGTCTTCTTGCAGTATTTCTGGCAAGGATCTCAAAACATGCCTGTTTAAATATTTTTTTTTTGTCAAATACTGTGTTGATATTGTCGCCTCCAGACTATAAATCTTCTTCATTACAATTATCAGATTGTACTTAATGCTGCACAAATCTTTCTTTCTTTGAAATATTTTAAGTATGAAATATTTCCTCACTTTGCCAATATGTAGGTTAATGGAAAACAGAAAGATGAAGCGGAAAGCAGCATAGAAAACACGTACTGTCCAAGGCAGCTTAATCATTGCACTTGATTACTCATTACTCATTATGTTTTTCTGTTAGCTGCTGCAAAGCCATCTGTTAGTGGAAGGAACTCTGTTTCTCCAAATTTGCTTAAATCCCTTGTTTACCATTCTGTTCAAGCAGTTTCCTGAGACTAGTTGTACACATAAAGTTATTCATGTCCTTACATTTCATGTAAAGTTATTCATGTCATTACATGTCCCATGAACAAGGTCAAATGTTTGTCAAAAAGAAAAAGATGAAGTTGTTACGGACTTTTGCTATTCATTCTTGAATGAATAAAAGCATTATCAAGCTTCCCAAAATAACAATGTTAAAAAGCCTCTTCCACTTTTTATTTTTTATTTCCCTCCCTTATCCTCTTTTACAGGTCTTTTTCACTAAGCATATTTGATTTAAAAAAGAAAAGAACAAACTACAGTTCTGCAAATAGTTCAGGTCATGGGTTTTTTTTAAGATGCTCACCCCACCTTAGATAGATAGTTCTCATGTTCAAGATTTATAGTGTTCTCACTTTGAAATATTGAACAGTATATGCCTTAATGAGTTAAGTCATACTGTATTTTTTTTATTTGTTTGCCTCTGTTTGACTTATATGCCTGTTGGTGGAAAGGTAAACAGTGGATAACAATTTACACCACAGCGTTTTCCCCCATATTTCCTTTACAAGACAAAAGCTTTAAGACACAGCTATTCCAAGTCATTTCATTGTTTTTACCCTTGAAACTAATATCTTCAATACTCAGACTTTAATAAGCTTTAGTATAAAGTACCAACTTGATTTTAAGTTAAGTACTTAATTTGCTGTACCCGACAATCTGCACATAATGGGCTTATAAACAGAAATTCTGTATTCTTTTTTTCTTATGATGCAAGAAGAATACTATTATATACTTATTAAGAGCTTTCTCCCCACAACCATTATAAATACATATGTAGATAGGTAAAAAGCAGGAAAAATTATCCTGCAGTCAATGTTACTCTAAAAACATTGCTGTATCTTTGCAGTCAAATTTCAGGGATCTGCGGAGCAATCAAACACATTAGGTTAACTGTTGTGCTATAAAGGAAGGTTCTATTTTATAACATAGATATACTAAAATGGGAATTTCAAATGGTAAATGTTGAACTTTACAAGTTTAATCTGGCCAAAGAGCATTTCTGCTTAACAAAATAATTTTATATGGCATTTGATTGAGGCAAACTAGAATCCTATAAAAATACTGAACTTACAGTACATACCTACATACCATACCTACATTACCACGCCTACAGTAACCATTCCTAATGTGTAAACTGCTGCTTTTTTTTTCCATCTTTTTCATCACAAATTATTTATAAAAAGCCATGTTTATTTGAAATATTTTCTGTGACTAGTACTAGCTTAGTAGCTTCTAATGAGCAAATTACTATTAAAATCCATTTTTAAATTATATGCCTAAAACTTCATTATTTACATTTTTCATATCTGACTTTCAGCTAATTTTTCTTCTGGTATTTATACTGCAAAATCAGACTGTGGTAAGAAACTGTAGTATTTCCTGCCTATGGACTACTTTCATAGTATTTGCAACATACACTAGACTCCTAAATTGTTGAATCAACTATTTGACAAATTTAGGTTTTGTTAATAATAAGACAAGAATTAGTAACAGTGATGCTTACAGATCATCTGAAAGCCCTGTAGGGGGGAAAATGTAATGTAACAGCAAAGATTATGTAAGAGCAAGAAATTTCTCACTTATTTATTAACTAACCAGAGAATTTAGATCCATCAAAACCCTAACCAGTAAGACCAGGGGAACAATAAAACTGGAAGATAAATTTACTCAAGAGTTCAGCTATTCATTAAAATACTTCCCACTGAAAGGAAGGACAGACACAACACTCTGATCATCTGCTTCTACATATGTGCAGGGCTTTGGCTGTTCACAAGAGTTTTTGATTCTCATCTGTGTTGACTAGTTTACATGCTATGTTTGCTTTTCTAAAACTTCTGTCACATTAGACTTTTTCAAACACCTTAAAGAAATGCAGTCCAGGAAATCTCTTTCACTCTTTAGAGCAGCAGACTCACTGAAACTCAACAGCTATCTTGTTTCTGCTTTGAGTACACACAGTTCAACAGCTATTTCAGGCTTGTAGGTTAATTTTGCTTCCCTTCTTTGATGAGGGGCAAAATCTATTTCAATGCTTATTGTTCAGCAATAGCAGAAGTGCAAACTCTTCTATCTGTTAAGTCCAGCATTTCATTAGATGAAATGGGTAGATTGACCCACTTTTAAAAGCATGCAGAAATTTCACAATGTCAGAGGGAGCTGAATTAAAAAAATAGAGTTGACAGTTCTACATTACAGCACTGATTTGAGTTTAACTTAAATAAGACACACAGTTCTAGCTAGCAGCTGTCACTTGAGACCAAAAGACTGTGATTTTATCACAAAACCAAAATTTCTCTCTTCCTTCTAGATTGCAGGGTTCACTCTAATTAAAATATGGCTTTTGTAGTAATGGTAAAAGATATCATCATGCTATTATCTTTTGCAAATTTGTTGAGATTTCTCTTTAATATTAAACATATTCCGTAAACCCCTCTCTCCTTTATACATATATATCTATATAATTCTTTTCTTGACTCCAATCTTCCAGCCATATATTCATTTCTATGCAAAACTTGTTTTAGACTCCCTTTGCTTTTGCAAACTTTCTCCTTTCTCACATGCAACATAGCTGAACTATTTGTCTGTTCCAAGTGTCTGAAGATATTCTTTCTTGAAAATAAGATTCCATTATTAAGTCTAAGAAGCAAGAAGGAAGAAAAACCTTTTTTTACTTGTTCTAACTGCTTTGTTCTCTTGGACTGTCTCTGCTTTCACAATTGACTGATTCTGTTGTTGGCAACATGCTAATGGGAAAGGACCTAAGGAACAAGCAAATGGGAATTCACCATTTTTGAGTATAAGTGACCCTGCATGTGCAGGGAGTTGGACTAGATGGCCTCTAGAGGTCCCTTTCGACCTTAAACATTCTATGATTCTATGACTGAGTGGTCTGTTTGCATTTTTTCTTCTAACAAATGCTGTCCCAGACTCATTCAAGTAGCAAGTCCTTCTATTCCATTTCAGGAACAGTGGAGTCCAAGTTATTCTTCTAACTTCTGACCAAAATCCCCTGAATTTTCTTGTCTACCAACTCAGCCTTTCTTCCTTTCAGTTTTCGGTCTGCTCCTCACATCTAGCCACCAGCTCAGCATGAAAGAACACCAGTCATTATCCTTATGCCCTTTCTGTGTTGCTCCCTCATGTTCATTTTTTCTTACCCAACCATGCAAATCTTGCAATACCAGATTGTTCTTTTTCTTTCAGCCCCACTCTTCACATCCATAATGTGATTAAATTTTGCTAATAATTCATCTCTAACTTTGCATATTTAGATCCTGAACACATAAAAACACACAACAGATTTTATCAATTGCATTTATTGGCTCGTATCAATGGTATGGTAACCTAGAGGCAGGATTCTTTACATATGTCATTGTTTACATGGAGCACACAAACCCTACAATCAAAATCATGATTAAAATCATTTGCGATATTCAAAATCCTCCTGTTTTTTTTTTGCCTCCCAACCTTATCACCACCAGCATGAGCTTTTCAGTAGAAAGCTTCCTTTCCGGTAGAAAGCAATAAGGGTTTTTGTGGAAATTTATATTTAAATGACAGAATGTTTAATATCTCTATGACTCAGCAGTTACTGAAAGATCAACTGAAAATTAAAATCTGTTGATGACATCTACCAGGCATATTCTTTGTTTATTTTAAATCCATTTTACAAATAATATTTTTTTATCATGAATGGAAAAGCTATTTTTTAAAAAAAGAAAAATAATAATATTTTAAAATCAACATCTACAAATTAACATGCACAAAAGATGCTTATCACAAAAGTACAAAAACACACCCACAAAAGAAGTGAGGAGGAATAAATCAAGAAATTCACTGGGTCCATGTACATGTATGCACTGTGAGGTACCAATAATGCTTTTCATGAGAAGAAAAAAAAGGCAGAAGCTTGAAGTGCTGCGACTTATATACAGCACTTCAGGTATGCTCTTGCCAGCCGTGAAAGACAGACAAATGTAAAGTGTCTGAGAAATGCAATTCAGTGATGATCTCATACAGTAAGTTAGACTTTCAGATAGTAAATTCATTTAGGAAATCATCACAGTTCTTAGCTTTGTTTTTCCATTGAGGTACCTTCAGTGACAATTATCTCTAAAGGTATAGATATTAGCAAAACATACAATAGTTGGGTATCTTCAAGGATATTTGGTATGCAAGAGACACCCACAAGTGCCAAGAAACAAAATGTGCAACACAAGCTTGTGTATTTGTAACAAGACACATTAGCCACTCTCTTTGAACTAGCTACTCTTTTCAGAGTAGACCTGCCTTTGGTTCAGGCGGGTCAGAGATTCAGGCATGTAGTCACTTTCCAACTATAGCTTCAACTTAGAGCACAAGATGTGAGTGGCATCATACAGCTGACCAAGAGGCTTTTAGCGTCACTCATCACAACCAAGATAATGGTGGAAAGATAATGGCAGCAACACAACCATCTTCTCAAGAGTATTTTTATCACATCAAGAATTTCACAGCACTTGGAGAGCTAGTCTCAAAATACAAAAAAATAAATCCCAGACCAAGTCTATTTTGCTTTTCTGAAATCCTCCCTTCAAAATAGCACTTGACCATTTCTGCTGTCATTTGACTGAGTGGTTACCTGTTCACTCCCACAGTCTAGGACTGTGAGCTTGAAAGAAATCCCTCCCCTCCTCTCTGCAAGGTTGACAGATGAATATCTTTTGATGTCTGAATTCTGTGACTTCAGAAAAAAAAAATTTTGCTACCGTTAGGAATAAGGAGTCTGTATAAATTCCTTACAAATCTGCATTGTCAAAATAATTCCTAACAAGATTATCCTTTTACCCTTTTTGTTACTGTCTCACCTCTACAAATAGTCTATCATGTACATATGCAGAGGTTATTTATAATATTTATACAAAATTACTCTGATGGTTTTCAGGTCACCAAAATGCTTCTGTCTTTACTGCCGCCTTCTGTCTTTACTGCTAAGGCCAGTCCCCATGAACTACAGAGGCCGGAGACAAGAGATAGAACCAGGAGAGAGATTTTCCGCTGATTAAGGAGGATTGGGTTAGCCATTACTTAGGCAAACTGGACACCCATAAATCTATGGGCCCAGATGGGATAAACCCAAGAATCCTGAGGGAACTGGTGAGTGTTATTGCTCTGCCACTCCCCATTGTCTTCGAGAGGTCATGGAGAGCGGGGCAGGTGCCTGAGGACTGGAAGAAAGCCAGCATCACTCCAGTCTTCAAAATGGGCAAGAAGGAGGAGCCGGGAGACTACAGGCCAGTCAGCCTCACTTCCATCCCTGGAAAGGTGATGGAGCAGCTCATCCTAGAGACCCTCTTTAGGTATGTGGAGGAGAAGAAGGGGATCAGAAGTAGTCTGCCTGGGTTCACTAAGGGAAAGTCGTGTTTGACAAACCTGATAGATTTCTATGATGAGGTGACGGGCTGAATGGGCGATAGGGGAGCTGTGGATGTTGTCTACCTTGACTTCAGCAAAGCTTTTGACACAGTCACCCATAACATCCTCATAGGAAAGCTCCGGAAGTGCGGACAGGAGGAGTGGACAGTGAAGTAGATTGAGGACTGGCTGGATGCCAGAGACCAGAGAGTGGTGATAAATGGGGCCAAGACTGGTTGGAGGCCTGTGGCCAGTGGTGTCCCACAAGGGTCAGTACTGGACCCAGTGCTCTTCAACTTGTTCCTCAATGACTTGAATGAGGGCACAAGAGTGCACCCTGAGCAAGCCTGCAGATGACATCAAACTGGGAGGAGTGGCCGACACTTCAGAGGGCTGTGCTGCCATTCAGAAGGACCTAGACAGGATGGAGAGTTGGACAGAGAGGAACCTCAAGAGGTTCAGCAAGGACAAGTGCGGGGTCCTGCACCTGGGGAGGAATAACCCCAGGCACCAGTACAGATTAGGAGTTGACCTGCTGGAAAGCAGTTCCGTAGAGAGCGATTTGGGAGTCCTGATTGATAACAGGTTAACCATGAGTCAGCAATGTGCTCTTGTGGCCAAGAAGGCCAGTGGGATCCTGGCGTGCATCAGGAGGAGTGTTGCCAGCGCATCGATGAAGGTGAATCCTTCCCCTCTCCTCAGCTCTCACTTGGAGTATTGTGTGCAGTTCTGGGCTCCCCAGTACAAGAGGGACATTGAGCTTTTAGAGCAGGTCCAGTGTAGAACAACAAAGATGATGAAGGGACTGGAGCATCTATCATAAAAGGAAAGACTAAGCAAGCTGGGCCTTTTAGACTGGGGAAGAGAAGACTGAGAGAAGATTTGGTGAACATGTTCAAGTACCTGAGGGGTGACTGTAGGGAGGATGGGGCCAGGCTCTTCTCCATGATGGCCGGTGACAGGACAAAGGGTAAAAGGTGTAAGTTGAAACATAGGAAGTTTAATCTCCATATGAGGAAGAACTTCTTTACTGTGAGGGTGGCAGAGCCCTGGAACAGGCTGCCCAGAGAGGTTGTGGAGCTTCCTTCTCTGGAGATCCTCAAAACCCATCTGGATCCCACTCTGTGCTGTCAGCTATAGGTGTCCGTGCTTGAGCAGAGGGGTTGGGCTACATGGTCTCTAGAGGTCCCTTCCAACCTTAACCATTCTGTGATACTGTGAAAATAGAATTCCCTTTAACTCTCCCCATAGTCTAGTTCAGAGATGGAGCAAGAGAGCTACTGTTAGCAGCTACTTTTCTCCAGTTTCCTAGGATATTTCTGAGTATGTGAAAATTAAGACAATAAAACATAATTAGCAGAAAAAAAAATCTGTCAAAATAATTCTGTTGTCCAGAATATAACGTGATCTTTCTTTTTGAAATTTCCTATGTGAAACATCACCATACTGTGTATGTATTTTTGTTCAAAGTTTCTCAGTCGAGATTTTCCTCCTTTCAACTTATCCAAACCAGTTTAGATTTTCACTTTCAAATCCCAAGAGGTATAGCCAATTCTCCAAAACAATCGTATATACAGGTAGAATAGTCTATAAACTATTGTTAGGTCATCAACATATTTAAAGTACATTGATTCAGTTTAACTGAAGTCTTTCTGGACACATTACAAAAACATCCATTTTACATGAATATTTCCTTTAATTACTCACTCTGATACCATTTATTTTGGCTTTCTGAGGTTTGCATTACCCAGTAGCGGCACACTAACCAATGACCAGTTTCATTTAGCTGACTTCTTTCTAAATAAGCATATCTAGATTTTGTGGGATGTAATTTTATGTATCCTAGTTCAGCTCATAAAATTAAAACATGTATAACGATCTCTGATTATTTAACCACATAGACTCTTTCTTTTTAATGAGGTTTATTAAACCAAGTTATCTGCATATGGCATGATATTCTTGTTACTATGTGAAGGAGAGAGACTCTTGTTCTTGTATGATAGTGTTCATCCCATTATCCTGAAACACTATTATCCCTGAGTCAGCAGTTTGTTTAAAAATCCTATTCTTGCTAGTTGATAACTGAGCTGCATAATATTTCTGTGGACAGAAACTTGACAAAGAGATATCCATTCCAGTGTCCATTTTAGTACCAAATTTTAAATTAAAACAGCTTTACCATTTTTATAAATTTTTTGGACAGCTGTGACACCCCAGGCTTCATTTATATCAGTTCTCATAAGCAGAACAGGATTTCCCCAGGACTTCCTGGGAAAATTAGGGTGCTGTAAACATAATAAAAATCCTTCTAAGTCAGCAATAAGTCTGTTTTCTGTTATGATGTCAGCGGGCTAGGTAACTCCTACACATGACACTTCTCAATTTAGAAATGTCTAAGTATTACCTACCTGTTATGGTAACTCAAGAGGAAATGTTTGTTACTTCTAATGTTTGTTGAGATGTTTCTTACTACATAGTAGTAAAAGAGTGAAATATGCTGTTAAGTAGTTTACAGATAGGGAAAATATATGTGTCTGCATATAAGCATATGCAATGTGTGAATTTGCAAAACATTCCAGATTTTTATGGATTGAAGTTCTATTTAAAGTGTTTTTCTATGACATGTCTTGGCCTTGTAAAACTCCTGTGACTCTAAACATCACATGAGCTGAAAATAAAATATATTACTTTAGAAGTTTTGAACTTCTGTTACTTTCATTGATCAATGGGGTCCCAAAATATAGCGCGCAGAAGTGCATACTTTTACGTATTTGTTCTCTACATCTATAATACACCCAATGCAGTATAAATACGAAAAGAAAGAAATCCTACTTTAAAAGTTTAAAATATTAATAGACCACTAAAAAAAGAATATAAAAATTGTGACAAATGCCCTAGAAAGTATGTCACACTCAGATTATACAGGTCTAACCTACAGTAAAAAATCGAAACAAGATGACATGATTCAGTCATCGAGTTAAATCTGGCAATTCCAATAACAGTTTACATAGTAATATATATTTTTGTCCATAAAACATGTTAGCTTTTAAGGAGGTAAGTCTGAAGTGATTTTGAATTAAATAACCATTTCCTTCTCACCACCTCCATATCATTCCCTGCTTCATTATACAGTCATGACAAGCATACTCCTCCCATTCTCTGTCTTTGGCCATATATTATTTACTCTAGTCTCATATAGAAGTGATTTCTTATCTTTCATCATTATTGTATTATTTTCTGTACTTTTTCTTGTTATACTAGTAATACGTGTGCTCAATTTTCATGACATGAGTACACTATAGATGCACAAAGTAGCATAATTACATTTTCTTATTCCTTCTCTATTTCTTTCCTAATAACTCTAAAATTTTTTGCCTGCCTGACTTCAGTAAAAATTGAACTTCCTTTCCATGAAACAACCCACAACATCTTTTTTTGAGTGATTACAGCTAACTTAGTGTGTTTATAGAGATGAAATTTTCCTACTTCTCACCTATATATCACATTTTGTAGTTGCAAATACAGAAATGACAGATGAAGTTCATCAACATTCATTCAGTACTTAATGAGATCCTTTTGCAATTCTTTGTTGTCATCTCTCTCTTTTTTTTTTTTGAACTACCTAGAATAATTGTATATCATTGTCAAACTTCACTGTTCATATCCTACCTCAAAATACTAAGGAAGATAAAAAATACCATGGCTTCTGGCAGAAATACTTCCAATGCCCATTGGTAAATTCACGTCAACATTTATTACATTCCTTTTTTCATTATCTTTGACTTTATACTTAATCCAGGAGTTGGACTTTGTTTTTGTTAATTTAGCTTATTTAGATTCAGATTTAGAGAGATACATGTTAAAAAGCGATTTAGGGAAGCAGTAGGTTAAAACGATTTTAGGATATGCTAATGGCTAATAACGGTCAGCTTTATCACATTTTTCAGTAATGAGAAGCATCTTCACTGCATCTACAATTTTCTTACCTCCTCACACTGAGGCTGATTTAAAAGCAACAGACTCCACACACAAAAAAAAAAAAATAGGTCAAAATTGTATTAGCTTTGTGCATATACTATCCAGTCCTGATAATTTCTTACTACTCATTTTATCAGCCTGCTCTTAAACTTTGGCCATTGACACATTTGAAATATTTGTCACATTCACTCCTGCTAAAAAAAGCCACTGCAGCTTTCCTGAAGCTGTAGTAATTATTTCCTGTTTTTCTATTTTGGCCTTATTTTCTAAGAGTGCTCCTTTTATGTATGGACCATTTGATGATCCTACTGATTCTGTAAAATGCAAACTGATCTGTGGAAGAAGTTTTATTAGGAGTTTTTTCTTTTTTTTTTTTTTTAAGTACCTTTTCTCAATTTGAAGAGGAAGAACTGCCTAAGATTTTGGGTTCCTGGAGCTTATACTTTACTGTTCCTCTCACTTGGACACATCACTAAAAAAGAAAATCTATTATTTCTAATGGTTTTCTTTGTTGTTTAACTGTGCAAGTCCTATGTATATATTCTTCTGCCTCCTCCACCCACCTCTCCAGATACCATTTTCTCATAGTGCAAACGTTTACTCTGAAAATTCACTATTGCAGCATTAAATGATCATTGTGCTGCTGCTGCAAGCATTGCACTATTTTAAACCAATGTTATAACAAGTTTTAGAAAAAGGACTGAACTAAGGTCTATATTCCAGAATCCCCCTTTTTTAAGAAAGGTCCTTTTTCCTAACGGCTATTTACCAGAATCCCCCTTTTTTAATGAAATGTACTTCAAAACCAGTATGTTACTGCGAAACAGTTACATCTCTATCATAAGATCCTAATTTGCTCAAGAACTACTTACTAGAAAAAAATTCTGTTCTCCTACAGGGATACAAACATGTATTTACAAGCATATGTAAGATGCATAGCAAAGTCACAGCAAAATGTAGCAAGTTGGATAAATGTTTCCATGTAAATAAGGGTGATTATTTCCTTGAATAACTTTGATCACAGAGTTTCACAAATCTGTCTGCTTATAAGTAGTCTTGATTATCACTGGTTAATGAAGCTTTCCCCAAAATGAGATGTTCAAACTGCAGAACCAGTGACACAGGAGAAAATAAATCTTTGAAACAGAATTGAGAATAATATCACAAATACCAGAATTTCTTCCAATCTAACAGCGTGTCAAATGTTCCTGTTTAGAGGACTTTTCTTTCTTTAGAATAACCTTTCTCCTCAATGATTATTTCTCGTTTAGAAAGGTTTAATTCACAATACTAAAATCATTTCAAAAGCCTCAGGATTTTTTTTCTCAAACTGGGGACAATGAACCCATGTAGTGTTTGTAACATAATTTTTGAACCTAAAAACTCTGTAAAGATTTGAAGAAACTTGCAGACAGGCTACAAAATTTAAGGAGTCCATATGGAAGCAAAGCCTGCACACTTCTTTTAAAGTCCTTGAACACCACCTGGTCTTCAACTCTGACTAGTTTGTAACCTGATTGAGAGAGACTGCTGTTTTGACACTGCCAAATTAGAAACACGAAAAGGCGGAGACCTCAGTAGTTTGTAACAGAAGCCTCCAAAGTACAAGCACAAGTTGATACCAGAGGTACATGAGCAAGTTTATATTTCCAGTCCCAGACGTATAAAAACAAATCACAAATGGTCTGTTACTAATAGTAGTAGGTAGTATCAGTTTAAAGCATAGCCAGGACGTGCACAGAAGTACATAACAAATTGTTGATGCTCATCATGATGACAGCATTAGCAGAGAGGTATTAGGGCCAATAGCAAAACTAACTGGATGTGTTTCTGCCTTATTTAAGAATCAGGTACATAGAACTGATCACATTGCCACATGTATAAGTATTACTTTCTTAACCTTAAATGGAAGTAAACCTCTTGTTTGTGATAGGTCCAGATGTGATTTGGAGGCAAGAAGTTCGTAAGAGAATACTCAAAAAATAAACCTGATGCGAATCTCAAAGGCACAGAATAAGACTTAATTAACATGCATATAATAAAATGTAAAATGTCTAGACTAAGTCATTATGTCTTTTATGACACTTTGATGTGTCTGTCATGCCCTAAATTTACATTTCTCAGTTATTTTCCAAGTAAACAAACATCTCATTTCAAGAAGAAAATACCAACAATCTTTGAAGAAGAATTAACTATGGAAGAAATATATGATTCATAATATTTTTTAAAAAGTCACAAAAAATGCAGATACAAGTTGCCTTTTACCATTTTAAGTATTATTTCTGAAATTGCAATTCTCTACCCTTAAGATGTGGTACAAGACATAATATTTGTAAATTGTACAGCAGCTCATCCTGCTCATCACTTTTTTTTTGCATATCTCCATCGAATTTCTGGCCTCACTATTCACTGAACCAAACATGCAACTTGTGTGAGCTGCATGGAAGTCATATGGGCTCTATGTTAAGTGCAGTGCTGAGCCCAGGTATTTTGAAATGCAGATGAGAATATATGCTGTGTTGGCACATTTCTGGGGTAAAAGTTTTCAAAATTTTGGTAATGTTTCATTCCTATTCATAAATCTATACCGTTTGAAAAGTTAATTGCCATAATAGAAAATGATTGTAGCTGTTCCTATCTCAGCCTTTGGATGCCAACAGTTTTCAAGCTTTAAGATTTATCTTAAGATTTATCTTTATCTTATTAGACAGGTTGTACCTGTCTAATCTTGCACTGAGACACCTAAAAGGGAAGAGCTTTCACAAACATAATAGCTGCTTAAAAAGTAGCACTGTCAAATCAGTATTGAAAGCTTTAGAAAATCCTTCTGATAATGCTATTTTAAGATGAAGGAGAAAGAATTAAGTGACCTGGGCCAATTCAAGCAATAATTCACTGGCAGAGGTAGAAACAGAATTTTGGTCTCTAATGACCATATGATCACGCTGAAAAATAGTTGTGTTACAACAGCTGAGTAAATTAGTCCTATCAACTGAGCCCCAATAAGTAGATTGCTCTTAATCTATCTTGCTTATGACATGCAAAGCAGACCAACTTTAAAGTCCTTAAAAACTACTCCTAATATGAGCTCCATAATTCAATGTCTGAAGTGCTTTGTAGTTGGATCTACTAAATCTGCACATGATCAGTTATAGTAGTAACTTGCTAAACTCACGCACTTTCGGCATATGCTTACAAGCTAAGAAAATACCTCAAAACTACTCAGAGCCTTTTCTAGGTAAGTTTTCCAAACTGCCACCTATCTGCTACTACCAAAAATATGAACTCAGTAATTCATTTGATTAAATGGATATGTGCTGCGACCATTTCATTTGAAGTTTTGGTGAAAACAACAGATACAGCTTTATAATTCTGTAATATTCCAGATGGTGATAACTCTCTAAGTATCCTTGGACCGCAGGTAGAAGCATGTTGACAAAACACATCACTGAAATTTTAAAACCACTTGACATTCTAAGTTAAAGAAAGTATTATTTCTTGCTTTTATTATTATTACTGCCATACCTGTTTTTTTGGTTGGAAGAGACACAGGATTATCTTATATCTAGAAATGAGACTACTAGTACTTCTTTCTGATTTCATGGATATATCAACCCCATAAAATATTTCGTGAAATCCAAGGGATCATTTCTTTGGGCATGAATGGTATAGCCTGTAATTTCTTCTGCTATGAGCATTTGGACAATCTTGTTCACAATTCTACAGAAACAGTTACTCAGAGTATAGAGTATAGGTCTTCACATCATGCCATGGCCTTGAACTTTGCTGTGTAATTGCCCATAGCAATTACACTGACCTCATGAGTTATTCCAGATTTGATGAATTCTATTACAGCATGAATCCAGCACAGCACATAGGAATGGATCCAGTCCTATAGTGATTTCGTATTACAAATTTGGTGATAGGACCATGAAAAGAATCTGCCATAACATGTCAATAACAATTTAGTGATACCGTGTTCAGGCTTGTACAGATCTTTCAGGATATTTTGGTTAAGCTTCAGCTTCCACTTCCACCAATGTAGATCTATATTCTCTGGTGGTATTCTCTGGTATTCTCCATTTAGAGGTGCTGGCCTCTTTTCAGTGGTGGCCACTGATAGAACTAGGGGAAACAGCCACAAACTAAAGCATCAAAAGTTCCACAGGAACTTAAGGAAAAATTTCTTAACAGTGAGGGTGATTGATAGAGTACTGGAACAGGTTGCCAAAGAGGTTGTGGAGTCTCCTTTTTTGGAGATCTTCAAAACCCGCTTGGACGCAGTCCTGTGCCACATGCTCAGGCGACCCTGCGTGTGCAGGAGGATTGGACTAGATGACCTCTAGAGGTCCCTTCCAACCTTAAGAACAATTGATTCTCAATTGTTCTGGGATTATTTGAAGTGAGAAGCAGCAGTGTGGTTTGCATTGAAGTTAACCTCTGATAGATTCTTAAAATAATTTAAAAACAGCAGCATTTCATTGAGAAGGTCACATATATTAAATGCTTGTGAAAATAGTAGTTTTCTATTATACAGTTCTAGTTTTGACTGATTAACAGTTGCTCAACTATCTTAATAGATTTTTCATTTCATCACTTCAAATTAAATCTAAACTTTTTAATGCTGATTTTATTTTCCTCACATAATTAACTATATTCCAAGTAGCTTTCTTGTAGATCATACATTTTTGCCTCTTCTTCCATGAACACAGCATCAGCAAAAGGCACAAAAGTTGCCTGTTTGAAGCCATAGAAATATTTGTGGCAGACAGTGCAAGGATATGTATGTTATTCAGTGTAAACAGGAATAAATAACACGTTATCAATCACCTGCCTACAGATTTCAGACATTCTTTTAAGAGACCGAAACATATGGGCACATGCAAAATGTACAGGCCCAGTAGCATGAGGTCCAACGTGCCCGGTGTCAAGATCCGTAGCGGCTGTTCATCCAGGGCTTCTACACGTATGCAGCTGGGGCTGCCAGACTTCGAAAAGTGCTGTAGCTCATTGCCAGAAGTAGTAGGGCAGTAGGTTACCATTCAAATTGGTTGTTTAATCACTAAAAACCACAGCTTACTACTCACATCAGGGAAGCTGGCAGGTCTGAATGAAGCACATATTTCAGTGTTGACAGTCCTCTGAAAGCCATTTGACTGTCGATTTTGCTGCTAGTGGTTACATTATCAAGATTTGCATCTTGACAGAACTCACATGCTGCTCTCCTGGCACATTAAAGGCTTTCAGATTTGCATGTATGCGAATACTAGGCATTAGTGAGGGAAACGTGTTTGTCATAAAGAGACATTTATAATGCAGGGAGCATTGACACCAGCAATTTTTCACTAGTCCTGATTAGTTGTTGCAGTTGAGCTCTTTCATTAAAAATAAATAAATAAATAAAAATAGTTCCACTGCAACATGGAGTTTGAATATTTCTCAGACTCTTGGCTGAGTTTTCAAGTTGAAAGACGAGAAAGCTCTCTCAGATAGCCCAGGCATTAGAGCATTCAGCTGAAGAGCTGAGAACTAAAAACGACATCCCCACTCTGCGTTTGAGCAGATGACTTGCCATCAAGTGACTGATGCTTCCCTTTAGTTTTTCATAAAAACACTGTTTCGATAGTCTTCGTCTCCTTCTGATGTGAGGTAGAAAATTTTCTATTTTAGAATGAACTGGGAATATTATGAACAAGAAAAACTGCTTTTGCGAATGATCAAGCCCTTCTCTGAAATGCTTTCTCTAGCTTTTTGGCCTCTGACAAGTTCCTTAATTTCTCTCCCTACTGTGAACATAAAGATAATACAATTGCCTGCCTTACACTGCTGTCGTGAAGATACCTGTGCTGTGCTTAGCAAACTTCGGGTTCTCTGACACTTACAGACATTTAGAAAAAGTTTCACAGCCCCTATGAAAGAAAGGAAGTGTGGTCATGGACACTGCAGTTCATTGAATAGAAGAATAAATCACATTTTAAAATATAATTTTGCATACAACAGAATATAGCACGATTTAACTAGGCAACATCTGAAATAAATGGTGAAATACGCCTCTCTAATGCTGCTAGCCCTTCTAGACTTTTACCTTTTAAAGTAGTTTTATTAAGAGACTGAGGAGTGTGCAGTCACTGTTCAGATTTTAAAAGCATTCTGATACAAAATTCAGCTAAACCAAACATTTAACGGGTCAAGAGTTAGAGGGTAGTGAGAAAATAACTTTTTATGTTAAATTAAATCCATATCACATTTTCGAAGTGACTGGATTACTGCATATTGAGCTCTGATTATCCATAAGGTTTGACAGTCCAAGGATAAGGTGAAAGGCAATGATTCCTAACTAATGAAGGTTGCTGCTGTTTTAAAACAGTGAAGCCTTACAAAATACATAATGGTATAGACAATAAAGAGAACAGGCTTTCAGCTTCTACAAATGAAAGTTCCCTTGACAAAATGTTTCTCTTAATTAAAGAGAAACAATATTAAATTTTAGCTCATTTTTTTTAGAGAAACAGCTTTTAATGTTTGTAATTCTATGCATGTGAGTAAGCCTGATAACTTAATTGGGTCTTTTTGTGTTCTTAAGCTTGTGTGCTTAAGTTTCAATATGATTAGGCTCTTGATGACTCTATGGCAAAGTTATGTTCCCTTTGTCTTGTAACAGATGAATTCCGCATTTTTTAATGCTAAATATTGTATATCATACTGGATTTTAAAAAAGGATTATTAGAAAAGTGTTTTTTTGCTTATTGCCATCACTGCACAGGCAGTCATAAAGCACCTTTTAGGGCTATTATCAACATGAACAGTGGGGGGCTGATTTTCTCATTTAAAACTGACTCATTCTGCTCATCAGAGAAGTTTTATTTTAGAACTGTCTCTGCAGAAGTAGCCATTTGACTCTAGATGCCTTTTTTTTTTTTTTTGGTATGAAAACAGTCCTGAGCAATCTACACATATATAAAAAGAATCCATATATGTTGGTACTGTCAAAACTATTAATAGTTTTCCAGTTCTAGAACTGGAGTGAAAGTCTGTCAGGTCCATTTAAAAAAATGAAATGAACCATTCTCTACAATAATATCAATGGGAAAGGTTGATGGACATCGTTGCACAAAACAGTTCTGTTGTACCCAAGTCTCAGAGAAAATGACTGATATAAGACAAATGCTAAAAATTCTAATGTTAGCAGAAGCTGCATTATACAAAATCATTAGAGGATATTATTCATAGTATCAGAGACAATGACACTAAGCCCGTGCCCTCTGAAAGCAAATAAAAGATACTGACAACAGCAAAAAACAGTATAGGACCTAAGATATGTTTTGACACTAGAAGAACATTTCACCATTTAGCGCTTGCAAGCAATTATTAAAAAGATGAGTTTTTGTAGATTTGCAGCCTGAATTTTTTTCCCATTACTGCATCTATGAATTTTCATGCAAGGGGATTGTACACACATTTTCTTTGAAATAGAACTAAGGAAGGCTGAATTTCTAATTGAAAAGAAAGTATAGCCAATGGTTGGTAACTTCATTGCTGAAAGCAAAGCATTAGAATGCAGAAAATTTATCATGTACATACGTTTTCCATAAATAGGCTCAGGAAAACAGGGGCTGCTTAAAATGAAAATGACATAAGGATATTTTCATGTATATGCTGCATATATACATGCATGTGTATATGCTGTTGTGTGATAGATTTTATAATACAGCACAACCATCAGATCATCAGCTATAGCTATATCAGCTATACATTATAAATGTACTTGTATAGTAAATTAATTCTCATGTTGTATATTAAATGTTCCTCAAGACATTTATTTTGCTGCTTAATTATTTAACATAGAAGAATTAATATAAACAAAAATCTTTGTAAGAGGTGAAAGTCTTTTGCCATAGGAACCTTCCAAGGTATATATTTTTTTCCTATAGAACAAAGAATACAGTAAAGCTGATACAGAACATAGTGCTACAGCCTCAGCTATTACTCTATCATATGAAGAGATATTGGCTGAAATAACGTTTGGCAACCAATATCTCTCTCTTTCACTACTGTCCCACGATAAGGCCCGTAACTGTTTATTGTTTGCTTTATAATGGCTAGGTAGGAGACAGTGAAGATTTCCCCTCCTTTTGTCACTTTATTTCTGGCGACAGGGTTACTGCCTAGGAACAGAAGAATCAAATTTAGGATGTTATTCAAACTTAGTTCCAGCCAAGGTCTTCCACACATTAGAATTGTGCATTATACATAAAATCATATCAGAGTACTGTGGGTCTTCAGTTCCATTTAGAACAAAAGGAGCAAGGTTCCCTGCTGTAATGAATAATGACTGAAGCTAAAGGAGGAAATGCATACACATAGATTAGATTATCTGCAAGTTTGGCGGTTATTTATCTTGAAGATGAGAGACATACTTGTCAACTTTCATTTCTTCCTTACTCATATGGCAAGGATTTAACTTGGTCTTCTTCAGTGAAAATCATGATTAATATTTGAAGAATTTTTCTCAAAAAATGTAGTGAAGTACAAAATATAGCTTTTTAGGGTATGACATTTGACTTATACTTTTAAATTTCCTTGCCAGCAATGGAGAATACCTAAAATAATAACAACCACATTCCTTACTTTAAAGTCATGCTATAAAGCCATTATTTTCAAGCAGTGCTTATGGAAAAAGGCACTGGGGAAGCATGTATCCAGCCTAAGATTATACTCTCAATTGAGTAAAAGAACACATATTTAAGTTTCAAATTTAGAATGAATTCTCTCCTAGCACTGAGCTGGGGAAAGACACTTTACACAGAAGGAAGTCTTTTTGCATCTTTTTAAGAGTTTTAAAAGAAGTCTTATCGCATCTTTTCCAGCATACCTTACTAAAAGATTTTTTTAGTAATGCATATGGAAATCTCTTAGAGCTGCAACATACTGCTCTTCATTAAATGCACTGAGTGGGCTGCAATACAAGTTCTACTGACTGAAACATTTTGGTAAAGATCAACATGGATCAATATTAATATCTTTCCAAGTAATTTTTGAATAAATTTTGGTCACATTCAAAATTACTTTTTGAAAACAGCTCTTATACACAGTACATTTTACTGGCAGCATTTCTGCCTAATAATCACCGAGTGCTTCCTATCTGTGCACCAGCTGCTGTCACAAGAGTCACTTACACATTCTGCACAGGTTGTCAGCCATGGCTGCACAGCTGTGATGTGTGTGAAGAATATTGCTATTCACCAGGTAATCCCAGATAACATATGCTAACGTTTTCATTAAAAAACATTGGCTAAGTAGACAGACCAAATCAGAGTGACAATTATATATATTCATGCACCAGTAATCTTGTTAAAAGTTATGATAGCTTTTCCTCTGAGATTTGCTATTTCAAAACATAATTGTTTGCAGAAGTGTTTCCTGGTGACACGATGGCAGTCCACAAGATTCTATTCTTGCTTTCTTGGGTATTAACAAAGCAGTACAAATTAGACCCATTTGTCAAAATACCATCTGTGAGAAGGAGGAAAATAAAGACTTATTTTGAAGAATGAGAAGGAAAAGAAGAGGAAAAAGTATTTATTTGCCACTCACAGAAAAGCCATAATTCAAATTTCTCAAAGAATATATATCATATATTCTCAAATATTGGTAAATGAATTGCCATTTTAGTATGTTAACCTCATGCCACTGATAAACTATTGGCATCCATGCCATTGTAAAACCCAGATAAATGAGACTGGTAGTTTGAAACAACCAACAATAATCACTAGTTATTTTTAAAGAGGAAGGAATTTTGAAAGATGTCAGGCAAGTACAATCCACTGCAAGTACCCCTTCATCATCGGATCAATTTAAAATGGGATATAATAAAGCTAAGTTTTATTTTTTAATGACTTACTATTCTCCTCCTTAGCAACTCTTTCTGCTTCTCTCAACACCATGCTGTGGTAGAGGCTGTCTCTTGCAGTGCCGATGTCCTCATAATACACCTAGGTCTTCCTCTTCCGCTGAGTCCCAAAGAGCATGGGTAATACTAGTGGTTTTAAGTTTGCCTGTATGGGATTGCCAAAACTTATAGTGACTGGGATGAAACCAGTTCTGAATGTAGATCCTGCAATGTGCAGATGGAAGGCCAGCTTGGAAACTCTGAATATCCAGTTTTCCAAAATGAAGTTTAGACTCTGAACAAAAGCTTGGTTGAGAGCTCATGGCCTAAAAGCCTACAGTGACAAAGGCCTACGTTTAAAACTGCACCTGTATTTCCAGGGCTACATGCTATTACACTGAGTACTCAACGTCTGGAAGAAGCATGAGAGAATAAGAATGCAACCAGTGACGATTTTAACATTTTGCTCTAGGACAACATCTGTGAGTGCTTCTGTTTAAAATCCAGCACTGTCACCACAGAACTTGGCTGTCTTCCATGCACATCAGCACTTTCCTGCACACACTCCACCACATCGCCCTTCTACCTCTGTGGCCGTGAGCCTCTGCCTTCATTGTTCCTGGATAACAGCTCCATTACTGTCAGGATATGCTGCCCACCTGAATTGCTGCCAAAGTCCTGCAACTGCCAATGTGTCTCGCTTCTCATTTTCCCAAAGGGAATCTGGAGTGCATCAGCCCAGAGCCAAATATTAATCTGATAGGGAGTTGGCTACTTCCAAAACACTTAGGAGCTGTTTAAACCCAGCACATCTAATATGTGCTACAAGCGGTAGAAGAAGGACCCCAATTTGAATGGCAGCAATGTGAAGAGGAGCTGCCCTTTCTGAGCATGTGCAGTGAAGGGGCACTCTTAACAAGCAACAATGACAGAAAATATTAGTTCTGTGTAAAATTATAATAAAACACTTTCAGCAAGTGTCTGCAGATTTTAGAATAAAGCACCTGATCAAATTGTAGACTATCTACATTACAAAAGTAAAGAAGGGGGAAAAAATTGAGTTGCAAAGGGTCAAAACTTTAGCAGGCATATTTCCAGTGTTTTTCCAGAGCAACACTGTTTTACAGAGTTAAGAATAATCCTGACAGATTCAAGAGTTCTACAGGGCTGAAGAAATACAAGGTTAGCAATTCTGGTTTGGGGGAAAAAGACCAACTCAGTTGAGAGAGCATATGAGGTTCCAAAAAGCAGGTGCATCTACACAGCTTTTCTTTTGTGTGAGATGGGCTGCAATGTCCATAAAGCCCTGATGCCTTTCCTATCATTTTAAATCGGAATACTTTTATTTCCTAGTTAAGGATACACCAGAGGCAGAAGCTAGCAAGGTGTTCTCCTAGTGATCAGTAAGGTAAATGAATACAAGGAGAAAAGAGAAAGATTGAAACCGCTACAAAACATTGTGGACAGGTGAAATTCAGTTTAAACTACACAGAAGCAGGAAGTTATCCCCATTACTGTAGGATTTGAATGATACAGGTAAGAGCACCACAGGCAGGGATTTCAAGGAAAATAATTTTAAAAATCGCGTCTCTGTTTCAAAAGCTCTTTTTCTTTGAGTCTTTGAATCTTAGCTGTGTCTCCCCTGGGGACTTCCTTCCTGTTTTGCACTCAGAAGATAACCCCATGAACCATCCATGCCCAGAAGTTATCCTGTAATTCTCTAAAGACTTCTGGGAGCTGCTAATGGGATTTGTCAAGGGGACATTTATCCACATGGTTATCCACTTTATAGCAGGAGAAAGACTTCCAAAAAACGTTTTGATGCTCCCTTTACAGTTCAAGTGGGCTCAGGTCTGGCATTGCCAGGGAGATTTGGAATGGTATGGTTGCTTTTGCTACCAAACCCTGTTTAAGATTAGTGCACCACTGGAGCAAATGAAACCAGTTCAATTGTAAAGGGACACAGGCTAATATCAGAGAGATTTAACTTCTTTTAATAATATTTGTAGCTGGAGAATGCGCTGGCCAAATCTAGAACATACTGAAGAGAGCTGTGCTGTCCATTTGTAGGCTGCAAGCACTTGCACTAAAGATTTTCTGCTTGCGCTCAAGCTCTTCTGTCAGGCCCACTCTGTCCAGATATTGATGCACTGAAAACTTTGTCCTCCTTTACTGTCCCAAACAGTTTCAACTCATTTGAGTTCTGCCACAGAGCATTTTTTTTCACCCACACATTGCAGATTTCTAGACAACCCTCTTTATAAAGTAGCCGCTGAGAAGTTTTGTCAGGCTTTTCCCCAGATTCTCTGAAAATTGCAGCCTCATGGATTAGTTCCATATTTCAAATGCTCATGTCTGGCCATGTCCCAGACCGAGCAGATTTGCCAGCTCAGCCAGGACATTAATATGCACTTTGTGTCCCATCCCTTACACCTGGCATTTAAGCCTTGAGAATACAGGAAAGATGCCTGGGAGGATGTGAAAAGATCTTATTCTAAATAGAAAGAAAAAAAAAATGTGATGTTTGAGTTGCCAGTGCACCTTATGATTAAATTCTGAAAACAAAACTCTAGGGTGTATTAAGGACCACAGCAGTAAATATAGCAAGGTTTTAAGCTAGTTTTAAGTTACGTAACTCACCTATATATACACATACATAGACTCTTGAATAATTGTCTTTCCTTGCCTTTTTCATGACCAGGCCCTTTTCCTCTAATGTGTATCTCTGAATTGACTAAGCTCCGATGAACAAATGAATACAAATTAATCTTCAGTGTACATCTCAGTAAATCATATTTCTATTTCCCAATGGATGAAGGTCAAAATAATTTCTGGTGGACCTTCTTGAATATTATTCATAATAGTAATACTACTGTCACTAACTTCCTAGTTAGAAACATTGGAAATTGTCACTGTTACATCTGATTCCTTTTTTTGAACCTTCTTTTCAGCTTATCCAAAACGAATATTGTCTCTTATACAAGAATTTGGTAAAAGCAACTTACATATTTATGGGATGATCAAATATAACTGATTCTTAGAAAAAAAAGAAATTGAGCATCTTTCAGCGCATGAACATCTCTTTCAGTATCTCATTATTTTTCAGAAATAGATTTTACATATGTATAACCTTTTCTGAGATGTTTCAGAAATATTCTAATCTTCCCATTGTTTCCCTTTAAATATTTGTACTCTGATAGAGTTTCCGCTAAAGTAATTGCTACCATTTCTGTTAATTTCAAGAGAAATTGATCATGCCTAATATTCAGATTAACAGCAGAATGTATTTACAGCAGGGCTCAGTGAAATGCTGGGCACTTGCTTAATACCTTGTGAAGTTTTTTTTTTTTAAAAAATCCATTATTTCCATTCACACAGTCTGATGATTATTCTAAAAAAAAGAGGCAAATGGTTACAGAAGATCAACATATACTTGCATTCTGGTTTCAGACAACTTTAAAAGGTACAAGAATGAATTTATATTTTTATAATTTCTATATTAACATAACAGTTTACATAATAAATATGGTATTAGGAAATGATCCAAGAAAAAAAAAATCACAACCAATACACATGCTCTCTAAGGCACCAGCACTCAGACATGGCTTAGCTTACATGAGTGAGATGTCTAGGTCAGCCAGTTTCCCTTCTCAAGTCTCACAGGTTTCTAGTACACCTGTCCCTGATTGCTCAGGAAACCAGCCTTTCCCATAGTATCAGATAGCCATGGTCAACTGGGCAACAAGAGCAGATGCTTTTGAGGCTGAGTTGTGCAGCCAAACACTCATGACACTAGGCTTCTGTTGAAGGGTTATGTAAATTGGTGCAATATATTTCAGCCTCTCAGTGGAGACATGACTTTTACTCCATAAGTAACTACCTTGCTTAGGTTGCAAAAGGTAACTAAGAGCACCCAATAATGGCTTTGAATATCAATAAAAAGCTTCTATTAACATAGCTGAAAGCTAGATTGGATCACAAATTATTACAGTAGTTGGTAATTGTAGCCTTTCTCTCATTTGCCAGATAATAGAAATTGGTAATCTCCCACAGTGTAACACGAAAGAACAAAAATCATTTTATGCAAAAATGGATTGTGCTACAAAGTAACAGCTTTACAGGGGTTTCTTATATATAGCTTTTTTCTATAATGTGAAAGTCATAACCTTAATATTTTGCTGTTTCACATGAATATGTAGATATATCCTCAAAAGACATCTAAAGTATGGAAAAAATTGTCAGTGTTACAAGGTGACAAACTGTGGCTGAGGAAGCCACAAAGGAGGTTTGTGGGAGAGTCAGAACTTCTGATGACAAAGAATGAGAATTTCAGGAGGAACATGATAAAAAAGCTTCAGTATTTTCCATATCCAACTAAATCTCCAATACTGAACAAATCTAAAGCACATTCTGACCACAAAGAACCTCTCTCAGTGTGTTTTTCAATGGTAATCGTTAGTAGTAGAAATTTTTCAAGATGGTATATTTTTCCCCACACTCAAGAAATAGCAAAATAATCAAATTTGTTTCTTCCTTTCAAAATCAAAGTAGCAAGGAAAGTCACTGTAGTTTTCAGTCCTCAGCCTTAAAGTAAAATTTCCCCTTCTCTCCCAGTTTTATTAAAATGATTCCATTTTCTTGTCAAGCTAGATAGCTGCTTTTGAAAAAGCAGGCTATATTTGCTTTAGGCTCTTTGCACAGAGAGTAGCATGTTATAAGACACTTTATCATGTGGTCAAAGATGACTACCTACTACAATAATCTTGAGATGAATATGAAATATCATTCTTGTGAAGTCTTTTGGGACTTACGCTTTTCTATGAGTATGATAACTCTCTGAATTAGATAGATCCCCTGAGGTATGACAATAGCTCCACTTAGTTCAAAAGAACCTATGTCAGCTTATGGAAGATTAAAACATCAGCCCCTTTGATATTATATTATTCTCATGAATTTTCTAATGAACACCCTTCTTAATGATTTATTTGTATATGTTTTTTCCTGTCATAAAAATATCTTCAACTAGCAAACATTTCTTCATATTCTAAAGCCCTATATTTGATATGATCTATACAGAATTTAAGTCAAGAAGGTGTAGAATTTCTTCAGGAATCAGCCTCTATTCCTGAAAATTTTCTACACATCCTATCTCATACTATATCATATATCATTATACATGTACTTCAGGAGGTCTAGTGTCTTCACGGCATTAATTTTGTTAGTAGAAATCATAATACTACATTACACTTAAGAGTTTAAAACAACCTGAGGGGCTAGAAAGTAGAAGAGAGGAAAATAAAATAAGGGAAAATCATTAATTATTTACAAACCCAAAAAGTATGGTTCTGTGGTATGGTTCAAAATGTTTCTACCTGTAGAGACTGATTGCTTTCAGAATAAGATCTTAGCTTTTTAATATTTGTTTATAGTTTGTGGCCATAGATGCACCTGCAAATTCAAATGTGAAAGACAGTAAAACATTTACCAAATCTCTATGAACAATTATTCCTTCACTTCTCCCTGCAAGTAAACGTTTTGCGCTTCAGGAATACAAACGTGGAACACTCCGCTCAGTTTGTGTTTCACTCTTGATTTTAATGAAGAAAAGTTAGGCTAGGGAAAGTTATACAGATGGCTTATTTGAATTTCAGGGGGAAAAAAAGCAATTTTCTGATGATTCCATTGTTAAATCATGTCCAACATTTGCTTTTGAACCTGAGCCATTTATATATATAATTAATAATAAATGTGGATGGAAAGATAATTTTTATCTTTGATTTTCTTCTTGACAAATACTAAAATGACATTAGTAAGTAGACACTCTTGGCTGGTAACTACATAGGGCACTAGCTCTTCAACTTGTGCTTGGTTGTTATGCTGCAGCTAACATTTGAGCTAAGGACTGGCAGGTACCTGCACACATAAAAAGGGAAAAAATAAGTTTGCAATATAGCTGCATTTTCAGTGAAACTCAAGAAGACTTGTAAACAGGTTTTGTGATGGACGGCCAAGGACTTCATAAAACAAAGCAAAATTACAGACCATTTTAACAATCCACTTGGCAGCAGAACAAGAGTCACTCTATGCAAATTCTTTAATTCAGAAGTAAATTAATGTTCAGAGAGTATATTTTAGGGAAGCAGATGCAAGGAATGTACTTATTCCTCTATCTATATCATAGAATTAAATAAAACCTATGTTTAACAAAATTAAGGGTGTTTCTAACCAAGAATTTACGAATTCCTGGAAATGTACATACCTGAAGGACAAAAAAGCATAAAAAAGCATGAAAAACTTTTCATGAAAGGATGCAAAACTGAAATCTGGCAACATTCAATCTCAGAAAATCAGAAACATAATATAAGCTTTGAATCTTTGTCTCCCCACCTGCTGGGCAGCATCAGACAACAGATCTGGCAGCTCCATGAACTGCCAACTGAACCTGTCATCCTCCCAGAATTTACTGCTGTCTTTCATAACATAAAACCAAGAGAAATTTTCTTCAGTTTTACCACTGTTCTTCCACTTGCAGTCAATCTAAAGAATAAAATGCCTGCAGCTACCTTGATTCCCATAGAGTTCATGGATGTATGTCTGGGAAACAGTCTCTTCTGAGGCTGGAGCACACATTTTACATGCCAGCATTTTAAAATTCACTTCTGTGAGATTTTTTGTTGTTGTTGTTACTGTTGAACCATAAAAAAAGAGTGAAAAGTCCTTATGCTTGGAAAATTTCCACCATTACATTTATTTCAACATTGTATTATCAAAACAAAACCAGTACTCAGAACCAAGCTTCTCCAAAGCAGTATTTGGGTGAAAAAAAAGTTAATGTGCTACCAAATTTACAGTCAGAATGAGAGCTCTAGTAAGCATGTGACCTCTTATAGCTCACAAAGATTTTCAACAGCAGATCATTATAATTTTTCACTTGGAAAACCTTCATTGACTCAGAGACTCAATACTGGAATGTTAGATTTTCTTGAATAATAGTTATAGGACTGACACTTTTATCTTTAAAACTAAAAGTGCAATTCAAATCAGGAGAATTTTTCTCAGCTCACAGAGTTCTTGGAAGTATTTTAAATTTAAAGAGGGAGAAGCACTGATTAGGTGTGTGTCAGCACAGAAAATGTGTCATAAGTAGAATGTCATGGCTTTTTAAGGAAACACATGCACTCTAGATGGAACAGAACATTACTATTGATTTTATTATCTGCCCAGACTAAGTAATATTTCACCCAGCGATAGCCATTATCTTTCAGTTCTTCCCTCCTTCACAAAAAAAGGTTACAAAGAATTCCAACTGATTATTTTGATAGTTATTTTTAATGCTCCTGTGTACCTGATGATAGAACATTTATTAAAAAGTAAAACAAAACCATTTCTTCATTATACTTCTCAAATTGGCATCAGGGTTAAAGCAAACAAAAGGAAAAACTTCCTGCACATCAGTGTGCCATTACACTGCAAACCTGCCTATCATAAAAGCGTTCAGATGTTCACAACATTCAGAAACAATATATATATTAATTCTTTGTTTGATTCACATCAAACAAGTAATCTCCATATGAAAGAACCGACCCTTACAGACAAGGAAGGGAGGCTCAGCAATTAACAAAACATTTTTCTAACAGATTCTTGAACTGACGTTGTTTATAGAAACCTAATGAAAAACATGAGAAGTAAGAAGTTGCTAGGGAAATAATTATGCAAATGGAATGGGCTTGACTCCCTGAGAAATTATGGAGCCATCAGTGGAATGAAGGAGCTCTCCGGTCAACAGCTAGAGGCATGCACTTGGATACAGTGCCTCTTCAGAGCAAAAAACTTCTTTACTATTTGGAAATTGCATATATATATGTGTATATACACATATGTATACATTTAATGAAAGAAAGCTGCTTAAGTGTCATATAAAGCAAAAAGAGTCAGAATCTGTCCACAGTCATCCTTCTTTTGAACTATGACAGAGATTAGTGAGCACTCACCCTGGGGGTGAGTTTATTACACTCACAAGTGACATAGACTGTGTGTCACTGTGATGGCAAATCACCTCAGACCCCAGATGAGCTGCTCTAATACCCCCAGCAGATAACAAGTCAAATTTTGGACAACAGCTCAACCCTCTATTAAATATATCTATTAAATATATGAAGGCACGTCTGCTTAGTCAACATTTGAGTTTAAAAGAAAGCATCAGGTCTCTCATGAGATATGGGAGATGGAACATCCTTTCCAAGATTAGCATCAACTAGAGCTTTCATTATTTTAGGAGAAAAAAATGTACAACGTAAAAAGCAAGTTCTTTTTCAGTAAGATGTGGTTTTCTTTTTTGTTTGTCCTGACATTACCTATTCTGTAAATTTAGTGTTTTTAATCTTCCAAGATGCTTATTTGCCTCATTTTATAATAACAATTTATTTAAAGTGTTCACATCAGTATATACAATATATTGTCATATACTGTCAGTCCTCAGGGTCAGTGTTCCTGGCAAATTGTTACTATTTCATTCAAGAATGATGCATAGCCAAAAATGGACTTTGAATTATTCTGCTGATTTCACTAGTTGCCCTAAGTTTAAGCTGTTGTGTTCAGCAATATAATCCGATGACATAAACATAAAACTAAAATCCCAAAAATCACTTTA
Organism: Tinamus guttatus; assembly: GCF_059628265.1. NCBI lineage: Eukaryota > Metazoa > Chordata > Aves > Tinamiformes > Tinamidae > Tinamus > Tinamus guttatus. The sequence goes on along the minus strand of NW_028288990.1, from coordinate 1,848,406 downwards.
TACAAGAATAGGCTTGCAAACATTATATTAATAGTTATATTTGAAAAGATATTTGAATAAGAATAAAAATTTATGGCCAACAAGAACCACATAAAAACAAAATCAGGAACACAGCAACAGTCAATAAATAACTAAGTGTAAAACACTCATTTTCTTTACAATATCTGAGTTTTGCAGTGTATTACAAATTACTAATTGTAATTAATGTAAACAGGTGACCCAAGCACACAGTTTCAATACAAATAAAACACTATACATTTCAAGCTAAGAAATAAAGTATTAGAGAAGTACTGTTTGTTTCTATTATTCATAATCAAACTTCTCAAATTTTAAAAATTTAAAATATTTTGAAAGAGGGCAGTGTTTTCTGATTGCATTGAAACTTCTTTGCTATCCATCTCAACAGTCAAATTGTAAAAGCATATATAAAAGGGCATATGTTCTTCCCTATATATACAGCCCAGGGGTAGTCAGAAAATAACTTGGCAATAATGAGAATGAAATACTTCTCACTTGCAATAGAGGGAAACAAGAATTACAGACTGAGCTCACTCTAGGTAAATAATACAACAAACAAAATATATTTCAAGAACCACCAGAGCCCAAAGGTCTTGACTGGATTTTTAATTGACCTAAGTAAAGCTAATGGTTATCTAATCCTAACTCTTGAAAGAAGTCTAATTTGTAGCTGGTACTTTTTGTAGAAATTTGAAGCTGCTTGTAAGCTTTTACACAAGATAACAAACTAAATGTGTAATGCTCCATTGGCAAATCATATTATCAAACCATGTAACATCTATATGCAACCACAAGAGATTCCTTTCAGCCTCTAACACCCTCTATATTTGCAGCATATTGTTTTGATTAATATATGGTAGATCAGAGCCAGCCTTGGAAGTTTACCTCATACATCTCTCCCAAGAAAGTAGACCAATAAATGTAAAATAGAATTTCATTTTTTACTAAAAATGCCAATTGGCTCACTCTTCCTCTATTGAAAGAAACCTTATAACCAACTGCAAACATGAAATATCCTCTTTTACAGATCTGAGAACTTATCACTGAACTTACTTAGGCAACTGCACAGTCAATGTAGGCTGTTTGTGACAAACATGATTTGAAGAGCTTTCCACCCAACAGTAATGACACTGGGTCTTAGATTCTACATAGGCCCAATGTTGCGCTTCAAGATACTAGTCATGGGCAGAACAGTCTTCATTTTTGTACAAGAAAATGTTTCTGTGCTTCTGTTTTTCAAAGAAAGCTGTTTGGGATCTGGAGTGACAGCAGTTACCCAGGCAGAGATGAATGACTTGGCAGAGTGGAAAGGGCTGAGCTGTCTCACAGAAGCAGACATAGGGACGCGATGTCTGTCCCCTGCTTTTCTGGCCAGGTGTTTTCAACACCAAATGTCCGGCAGACCATTTTCATAAGACCAGGTAAGATTAAAAAGGAACTGATCAGACTTAGCTGAATTGATTTTCAGAACAAGAAGAAAGTTAAGACAGGAAAACATTTTCTTTCAATAGATGTTTTAGAAACACCGGTAAGTATGCAAACACTGAAAACAGGGTTAGAGGGAAATTTAACTTTTCTATGAATTTTCACAGTTATTTAACAAATGTATTTTGATTTATTTATCAAAAAGTACTGGGTGCTGCTTTGCTAAACAGAATTTCTCCCTGTACCTGACTTTCAACATAAAACAAATAACTATATAATAGGCAGAATTGGCCCTTGCAGAACATTTCTAGTCCCTTTGCTACAGCATGTTCCTCTCTATTCTTTACCCAAATTAGACTAATAAAAAAACAAAGTACTAAGGCAATGGCTCTACTTCATTTCATGTACAGAATATACAGAAATGAATAGTTTCTATGTATCTTGAAAGTACAGAGGATTAAGAAGATAAGGAAATTTCTAGTATTTCACTTAGCTGCAATCAAACTATGGTGACTGGAAATTATGCCACCTATAGTTCTGCTTTCAATATGGCTTTGCAAATGAAGACACAATTCTTTGCTCCAGTCCACTTAAAAAATCAAAATACATACAAAATACTTAAAGTACTTTTTTTTTTCTTTTTTTTTTTTTCAGAACGTACTAATAACTACTCAGCGATATTTAATGAAAAAGGAACATATGTTACCTGGAGGCGTTGACATCATGACATATTTGCTAAGCCAGCTATGACATCAGAAGGGCATATGAGTTCTTTCTTCTCCAACCACTTCTCACCCCAAGTCCTTTTCTAATCCATGGCCTGAGAAGGTCACTGAGTTTATCTACTTTCAAACATTTATACTGGAATGTTGGAATGGCCTAGAGACGCTTTCATTATGTACAGTAAGCACAGTTCTGTTTATTTTCATCCAGGCCAAGTCAAATAACTGACATAAATCCCCTCAAATTTTGTATGTCATTATACTAAAAAAAAAAAGATAGACCTTGAAGGTCATAGTAAAACCTATAGATTAATATTAATCATATTGGACTTAAAATCTCCTTTGTAGTCATAAGGAAAATTATAGTCACTAAGGAAGCTTTTAATATGTGTAGGGTTAAAAGAGCATTCATATTTAATGTGTAAAAGAACATTCAGATCTTGGAAGGTGCTACTTAATGAGCAAACATACTTAAAAATTAAGCTTTTAAAGATCATGACTTAGGAGATTTTAAAATATACCCTAGATTTTCAGATATTGAGTTATCAGATTTACAGATCTGTTTTGTTTTGTCTTTTTTTGATTAACACTACTATTTTACATGTATTTGCAACTCTGTATTATATTTACTTCAAATAGGTGGTGTTAAGAGCAATGCAGCTACATTCAATCTTGTTGCTAAAGACATGGGCTAAATCATCCTTGTTTTCCTGGGACTGCAAAAAAATTCTCAGTTAAAAATATTTCTAGAATGTTGGAAGGGTTGAGTTTGAATTTTAAAAACTATCTGAAAAAAAGAAAAACAGTGGAAGGAAGTACTTTACTGACCGAAAAAAAAAAAAAAAAAAAAAAGAGAGAGAGAGATTGAGAATTAAAACATTAGGCCTGTCACAAAATCCTTCTTGGATGTTGAGATAGGTCAGTGGAACTGCAAATTTTCAATTTTACCAGAGTATACAGAATATTGTGTGTGAGGACATAAGTACTGTAGTAGGAGTTGCTGGGTACTGATAGAGTCTGGAAACTTGACTTCTGTCTCTAGGTACCAAACACCTGGCCAGAGGGCCTTCAATTTTCCAGGAATGAGAGGTTTTTTTCTCTCTCAATATCTTTTTGTTTTGAGTACAGATCTCTGTACAAATGTAAGTTTTTGTAAGATTTACCCTAATCGAATTCCTATTTCAGCTAAAGAAATAATTTCTATTAAAAGTCACAAATTAATTGGCATTCTAGTATATTTAAATTACATTCCAGTTCTCAGCTCAATGATGTTAACATTTTCCCGAGATAAAGTTTAGATTTTTTTTTTTGGATGTGGTCTAAAAATGTGTAAATATGCCCTTGAGAATATCACTTAAGGCAAGGATACACACAATAACTTTTTCAGCAAGATAGAGTTTACTGGGAAAGAATCACCACAGTCCATAATGCTGCCTTGAAATCAATTTAAGTCCCTCAAAGAATCCTTGTATTTTATTTGAGATTATATTTCCAAATGTTAATAATTTTCTAGTGCTTGATCTAGTGTATCATCATGTCCCCAATGTATTTTTTTCACAGTCTAAGCATTTCACCCTCCAAATATTTCTCCTTGGATTCTGTTTAATTTTTCTCCTTCTAAGCTTCAACCAATTGCTCCCAATTACTCCTAAAATAAAAGGCATGATATAAGCTCCACAGCAGTTAACAAATTCCTCTCAAATCCCCGAGCATACTCTCTGAATAAAGTACACAATCATTTCAAATTCAAGATTTGCATGTCTGATCAGATCTTTGGTCCACACTGTTTTGCAGCCTCTATGCAATAATGATCATGATGCTGCAGAAATAGCCCATAGCACTTCCGCAGAAAGCATAACTAATTCAACCCTCAAACTTTTGTCATCTTCATTGAAAATGCTCTCCTTCTAATCTTCCTAATGTTAGTGTTCTTCAACACTACTGCAAATGAAATGCAGCAGGTCACTCTACCTAGACTCCTCTCCTATCACTCCTACAGCGAGGAAGCTACCCGCCCTCTTCTCATCTTCTCTTTAAATATTGTTACTCCACTATCAGACATCTGCCTCCAGCATCTCCTACCATCAGCTTCAGTCTACTGTTCCATTTGATTCTCCAATTTTGTTTACTATTCTTCGTATCTTTTCATAATATTAACTTCTGTTTCCTTGTAATCCTTCTACACTATGCCCAAACCATTTTACTCAGTTTACTTCAACAGAATTTTGTTTTTAATAGCATGTTACCAAAACCTGACTTCTGAGAAGACATATTTTCTGATCAACTTACCCAGTTATCTTTAAAGTAAATGCTTCAGGCAAACTTTCACTAACATTTCTCTTTTCTTCACTAATTCAAAGTAATTGTTTCTACAGCATCTGTTATTATTAACCACAGTTTACTTCCATTCATTTCTGAAAAGAGGATAGAAGAAAGAGAGGTAAGACAGTACTGCGAAAATTGGCAGATTCTCCAAGGGTGGGTCAGAATAGGGCTCTTTTTGCTGTTTTTTGTTTTTTAGCCTTTCTTACATAACTGCAGAAAATAAATGTTCTTCTTCATATGTTCCAGTGTAATGGGAGAGCACTGAACTCCTGAAAATAGTCTTCAGTCTTATTTAAAGATGACATGAGCTCAGAGTTCATCAGTATATGGGCTTAGATCATTTTCTGTCTCTACACTAATATGATTACCCATATAATTATTATTACCGGTATTCAATTTCAGCCACTGTTGTAACTGCCAATCTGTTCAACTGCCACGTCTTCCCTAGTACGTTTAGAGATTCTCACAACTCCTAATAATTTTATTTGGAGAAATTCTTAAGTTTCATCAGAAAACATCGGTAAATGCACCAACCATTTCTCTAACTGCCAGACTCACTTTTTGACCAAATAGTAATTTTCTATGGCATCTAGCTTCATTTACAGGTCATCTAGTGACCTAGGAAGATCCAAACGACAGGGGTGGAACAAGATTAGAAATATGCAAGAAAACACAAGCCAGCAACAAAGTAATGTAAGGCTCCATATACTATCGCAGAGACAGAAGATGATTAAAGCTAATAATGAGTGTCTACACCAAATATTAATGTTAATTCATTTTCAAAATGGAAAAATATAAGGAGACATGTCACACACCCTAAAAACTTACGGAACACACAGACAGCATTCACTTACATTTGTATATTTCATTAGTGCTAGTTCAATTGCTGCACACTTGCAAATAATTTTCTGTGGTCTCTGTGCTAGATAATTCCTTAATAACAATTTCACTATATAGGATATATATTCAGCAGCACGCATAACCTAACATGTTAGTCAGAATCTATTTATGCCTTTAAAAGGCAGGGATATCACCTCTGAGCAACCCTTTTATGCTACTATTAGTTTACACAGTTCTGAGCTGTATTTAACTCAGCATGTCTTTGCTTTCCAAACATACATACAGTAGATTTTCTCCAAGTCATTAGAAATGCACTGTTCAACAGTCCCTGGGATCTATGGTACAGTACGGACGAAGTTGTGAAACATTTTTTAAAGAGACTTCAGATTTCCTTCATGATGGAACTACCTGGGTTAAACTAAATAGTAGGGAGATCAGTCATGACAAAGCAGTTCTCCCCATGAGTAAGACCAACAACTAGTTTTTTTTGTTCCCTATTACTTAACCTGTATTTAGTTTATGGGAAGACATTGTTCATCACATTTTTGCTTATTTTCCCTGAAGACTCTTTGGTCACATTACCATCTGGAATACCTTGAATACTACAAGCTTCAGTATTCCAGAAAGATTCGCGTAAATCAAAAAAAAAAAAAAAAAAAAACTCTTGGATGTCTTTCATTTTCTTTTTATTAACTTTGAAAAAAAAACAGCAAGCTTAGTAGGCATGATTATTCTTTCAATAAGCAGTGTTGGCTTGATCTGCTCATATTGTTTCATCCCACTACTGTACTGCAATATTTTACCTTTAATGAACCTCTCATTCAATTTTGCATTCATTTCTGGTGAAGCATGGCAGTCTGCACTTCTCAAAGAATTTCTAAATTCCCAGTTTAAAATATATATGCATATATACATACATATACATACACATTATTCCAGTTACTTTCTAAATTTTATCAACTGTTACTGTTAACTTGATTGATGCACTTATTTTTGAATGTCTATGGCAAAACCAAGAGGTAAAACACTTCTGTTTTCAGTTGGAATCTATGTTGAATGCCATCTGGGATCTAATACCTACAGGGAACCTAAAATAGATGACACCGGAGAGAGAGGATGAATCTTTAAAGAAACTGTTGCAAAACATGAGCATGGGATTGATGAGCAGGAAGCAGTGCTATTATACTTAAGATAAATCTCTCGTTTATTAGATTTCAAAACACTAAAATTAGAAGTTTCTCATTTTTGTGCTCTTAAAATTTAACTCATATTGTAATAAGTAATTTTAACTTCAGTGAGAAAAAAATTACATTCAGTTAAAATGAAGTATTCACACCTTAGGTTGCCATCCTTTATGTTGGTAACTTGTACCATATATTTAAAAAGGTTTTCTCTTTTGACTACACATGTTCAGTGTTTAGTTTTCTGTAATTAGCAGTCATAAATTGGAATTATTTGTTAGAATTTGTTTTGATTTTGTTTTGATTCACTGGAGATTTAAAAGTAACTCAATCAATTTGCATTTTTTCATTTATATTCTATATGCAGAACTAAATAACATTTCTCCTTGATGTATCATTGAAGCTAAATCTCTTAATATGAGCAGTGAATACAAAACAACAATAAACAACAAAAAAAAGTTCCCTTTACATCTGTGTAATATTTTCAGAGACAAACTTGATTTTAAATTCACTGGAGAGAGGACTGTTCTCTTGGAATAGTCTGAAGTTCATTTGTAATTACAGGAAGGGGAAAAAAAAGTCTAACAATATGAATATTTTTACTCAGGTTATTTGCCAGTACAAGTCAAGAGCTTTTGAATGTGTATACACAAATGTTTGTGTAAAGGGCTAACAGTGCAATGATACTAGAAAGCAATAGCAAAAATATTGTAAGGGCCTTTATTGTAGTGGATCTATAAAAAAGGTTTTAACCTTGTCAGTACCATGCTTATAACCCATGGCTATGCAATCACCTGCACAGCTCTTGAATCCCACTGCAGAAATATGAATTACACAGCAAGCAGGAATGCCATCCACACAACAGCTGCATGGCGCGTGTATGGATGACACTCTTATTCACAGAATCACAGAATTGGAACGTGGCACAGGGTCGCATCCAGGCATGTTTTGAAGATCTCCAGAGAAGGAGACTCCACAGCCTCTCTGGGCAGCCTGTTCCAGGGCTCTGCCACCCTCACAGTAAAGAAGTTCTTCCTCATATGGAGATTAAACGTCCTATGTTTCAACTTACAGCCATTACCCCTCATCCTGTTACCAGTCCCCACAGAGAAGAGCCTGGCCCCATCCTCCCTACAATCACCCCTCAGGTACTTGAACATGTTGATCAAATCTCCTCTCAGCTTTCTTTTCTCCACACTAAACAGGCCCAGCTCGCTTAGTCTTTTCTCATATGACAAATGCTCCAGTCCCTTCCTCATCTTTGTGGCTCTACGCTGGACCCTCCCTAGAAGCTCAATGTCCTTTTTGTACTGGGGAGCCCAGAACTGGACACAGTACTCCAGGTGTGGCCTCACCAGAGCTGAGCAGAGGGGCAGGACCACCTCCCTCGACCTGCTGGCAACGCTCCTCCTGCTGCAGGCCAGGATCCCATTGGCCTTCTTGGCCACAAGGGCACATTGCTGACTCATAGTTAACTTGTTGTCAACCAGGACTCCCAAATCCCTCTCCGCAGAGCTGCTTTCCAGCTCTATTTAGCTAGAATACTTGGTAACCATCTGAAAAACTGGGAAAAAAAAAAAGTGCTGGTGGACTTTCAACCACGATGCTTACAGTGTGTGTTACAGCTACATTCGAGTCAGCAGATGCAAACATGAGGGAGGCAGTTCACTGCACTGTGTAGGTCATAGAATCATAGAATGCTTAAGGTTGGATGGGACCTCTAGAGGTCATCTAGTCCAACCCCTCTGCACATGCAGGGTCACCTAGAGCATGTGGCAACAGGACTGCATCTAAGCGGGTTTTGAAGATCTCCAGAGAAGGAGACTCCACAACCTCTCTGGGCAGCCTGTTCCAGTGCTCTGTCACCCTCACTGTTAAAAATTTTTCCTTAAGTTTCTGTGGAACTTTTGATGCTTCAGTTTGCGGCCATTACCTCTAGTTCTGTCAGTGGCCACCGCTGAAAAGAGACCAGCACCATCCTCCTCACTGCCTCCCTTGAGGTACTTACAGACACTGTTTAGATCCCCTCTCAGCCTTCTCTTCTCCAGGCTGAACAGGCCCAGTTCTCTCAGCCTCTCCTCATAGGGCAGATGTTCCAGGCTCCTGATCATCCTTGTAGCCCTGAGCTGGACTCTCTGTAGTAGCTCCACATCGCTCTTATACTGTGGAGCCCAGAACTGGACACAATACCCTAGATGCGGCCTCACCAGGGCTGAGTAGAGGGGCAGGACCACGTCCCTCGACCTGCAGGAGACGCTCTTCTTAATGCACCCCAGGATCCCATTGGCCTTCTTGGCCACAAGAGCACACTGCTGCCTCATGGTCAACTTGTCGTCCACCATGACACCCAGGTCTTTCTCCGCAGAGCTGCTCTCCAGAAGGTCAGTCCCCAGCCTGTACTGGTGTCTGGGGCTCTTCCTCCGCAGGTGCAGGACCTTGCACTTGGCCTTGTTGAATTTCATGAGGTTTTTCACCGCCCAGTTGTCCAGTCTGTCCAGGTCCCTCTGGATGGCAGTGCAGCCCTCTGGGATATCGGCTACTCCTCCCAGTTTCCTATCATCAGCAAACTTACTGAGGGAGCACTCTGTGCCTTCCTCCAGGTCATTGATGAATAAATTGAACAGGACTGGACCAAGGACTGACCCCTGGGGGACCCCGCTAGCTACAGGCCTCCAACTAGACTCGACATCACTGATCACCACCCTCTGAGCTCTGCCATCCAGCCAGTTCCCAGTCCACCTCACTGTGCACTCATCTATCCCACACTTCCGGAGCTTGCCCAGGAGGTAATGGCCAGACAGAAAGATTAAATGAGAAGCAAACACTAAGGGTGTTGCGAAGGCTGGGACACATTCATGGAAAGGTGCTAACAGACAGGACAAAAGTCTGGATGTGTTTGCTGATGAGCAGCTCTTTTGTCAGCTGAGGTAGCACCACATACGCTTTTTCAGACATCCCAATCTGAAATGAACCCAACTGAGTCTTGAAGGTGGCATTTCCACTCTTTAATTCATGTGACTAGGATGAGGCCCAAATTGTAAATTTTGTGAAGTAACTTAATGTAGCTCTAGCAGTAAAAATCATCATCCAAAACCCAAGAACACTTAACCAAAGCTACAATTTCAGGAACATCACAGGCTCATAGAAAGTCAGCTTTTACAAAATCAGAGATGGGCCTCCTTTGAATCTGGGTCTCCTCCAATTTCTATCATTTCTTGCTTGTTCTTTTTAGTTCTCTTGCAATTATTAAAGACTTGATAATATTTTAAGAACAATTAATGATCTGTTACCTTTCTGCTGAGATCTAAAAAAAATTAAATATGCAAGTATTCAAAAAAAAAAGAGCTAAAACATTTAGAGGGTAGCTAGTGAGCAGTTCACCTCAGTTATTTTTCATCATGAAACTACTACATACCCAAACCTGAATTTTCAATCAGACTCAAGAGACAATATCTTACAAACACTTAAAATGCCTTTTAAAATATGACTTGTATTTTAATTGACTTCTTATAACACTTTTCCACTTTTCCTGAAAAGATTATAGTCAACTTGAACAGTTATTTAAAATTCTTGTTAATGTATCTTTGAAAAGATACATTTCAAGTGTACATGTCTCTACTGTATTCCCAGTATATATAGTTTCAAAATGCTATCTATGGGAAAGTATTTTTAAGCATAAACATTTACCCTGAAAACCAGGTTGACATCAGAGCAAATGAGTATATAAGATGACATTTAGTCTTCCACATAAACAGAAAATGACCAACAGTGGCTGGCATGAGTAATGGCTTTTCAACACAGAAAACACTTGGTATTATCTTTTTCTTCAGAGAAAGGGAAGAATCCTGAAGTCTAACAAAATCTGACAGATTTTGTGTCCCAGTCTTTCCTTACAATGTCAAAAATCACTTTTGCGATATTCCTACTCCTAAGAAAGTGTCAATACCTGGGATATTAATTTATCCATTGCAAAATATCTGTGCAGGAGACTCATTTGTAATATCTGACAGTGAAAAAGTAGCTTTTGAATGCATAGTATCATATACCTGCAACATATTCCTGTCTGTACGTGACAAACCCATGGTCTCTATGACAGCTTTCCAGATAAACCTGATTCCATTCTGCCTGGAAATCATTGCATTTCTCATTGTTGTTTATTAAGAATTGCTAAAAAAAAATCAATTATTTTCTAAGAAGTCATGCTGTGTTTTGATTAGAAAGGAAATAGTGGAGGAATTAATGGTTTTGAGGCAATAAAACCCAAATCTTGCTTGTGCTCTCTTGCATTAATCTAATCCAGCTTTTAAAGACATAATTCAGATACTTAATCAGTTGCTATTGGGCACATACATTACAACCACTGTTGTATCATTTATACTAAAAACAAATAAGTTTCTAATGAATGATAATATTTCAAAGCTTGATTAGTGACAGATAGTTCCATTAGCAATAGCAAATAATTGGATAGTGATGAAGAGAAGTATAGTAAAGACTTTGGGTGAAATTACCACTCTGCACAGAGCAAACAGCACTCAACTTACGAATCACTGAAGTATAGAGTAAATTTTCCATTGCACTTGATGTGTATTCTCCACGGACCTTCCAGCAGCTATTTTATACAATATTTTTAGCCGGTCTACTTCAGTAAACTCTTAACTTTATAGCTGACCAACTGCAACAACAAAAACATTGGAGCAGGAATACTACAGTATGTGTGATAATATCCAAGTTTTCCTGAAAATAAAGATAGTTTTCCACTGATCTGGCAAATTTTGCCTCAGGCCCTTGTTTTACCACTTTATACTAAAATGCCATCATTTTCCTATTTTTCTCATATTTTCACCAAATTCTAACAGAGAAAAATCCAAATGAAGAAAAGCTTTTAGGAATAATTATACATGATATTTATTTAAAATAAAAATCCACATAAAATCAAAACACAACATGCAAAAACCCCAGAGAAGTGGGACTCCTTACCTCTGGACTGGATACATGTAAGAGCTCAAACAGAAATACCACAGTTTCCTGTGAACATCTTCCTGAGGAACCTTAACGTGCTAAAGAAACATGAGAGATGTTGCTAGAGGTAATTTACTAGCCCATCTTGGAAAATACATTTTCTAGTTACAATATTAAAAAAATCACTAACAAAAAAGTTTCAAAATGTGTTTTTATTTTTTTCTTGTAGTAGTCAGAAAAATAGCCAAGTGTGTGTGAGCATGTGCATTCTCAAATGGAACCAGCAAGCCATGACATTAGTACGGTTAGGGTAGTCAAAACCTTTACTTTATAAAGAACTATGACATAGAAAAAGCTTTCCTACAGACTTGCTATATGTCCAGGACCTAGATATGTGCAGAAGGAATAAATATTTAAGTATTTATAGTAGGTGGAAGAGATTTGCCAAGAAAAAATCTTAGCGATTTAGACATTTCCTCGGAATTGGGATGAAAAGCGATTTGAACCTGAATCTTTCATACTGCAGTATATAGGTGCTGGACCACAGAAAGCATGTTTGATTCTCTGAAGTGTAGCCTCCTCTGTTTCAACATGAATTCAAGGCTGTCCAAAAAACAGGTCAATTTCTAAGCATCATCTTAATCCTCCAGACATCAACAGTCACAAAAAGAGAGAACAGCTTGAGTTCCCACCAAGGAATACAAAAAGATCAGCTGAAAAAAAGAAAATCATTCACACAGCAGGCATTCCTGAGGATACTTGTTTGCTAAACTTTGTTTCTAATGTACAAGACTGGCAGGTCTTCAACTGCCTTTCTGAACCAATAGATGAAAATATGATGACAACACTTTGCTCTTGCAGCCTTCTACATTTTTTTTTACTGCTTGAGGCTTTATGATTTGTTTTATACTATCCTGGAATAACTTAAATTAAAAGAATTAATATGGTATTCAGAATTACTTGTTTAGAGATAAATTCTTACACTCTATAATACATATAGCATCCACACAAATACTATTTCCATATTTCACCTCATCCTTTCTTTTATGAACATGGTGAAATGGCACGGGTGACAAATACTGGATTAAGGGGCTATGGCCCAAACTCAGTTGCTTGCTCTGCCCCTCACTCACCTCAGATGAACAGACCCACTGGTAGCACAACAGACAGAGTCTCTCTCTGCTCTGCTTCTATCAAATGGCTTGGGTTAAATAAATGATAAAAATTAAAAAATAAAATACAATGAAAAAACAGATGGGATAAGAAGGTGGCAGATGTATAGTTAATCTGTCAGACCCGACAGGTCGTAAAGTCCACTTGAAAAGGAAGAGAGTGCAAAGGAGACAGTAACAAACCATTCAAGACCTGTAATCTAACAAACTGCTCAGCTGCAGTCAGAACAGTAACTCTGACCATGTCCTTAGACTATTATACGTTAATACGTTAAACTGCCTACTTTGTTAAGATCTAATCAATAGACATACTTTATCTTTTATCTGTATATCTGTTTTAATTGTATCCTTAAACATGTCAACATGTTATTTAGAGAATAACTTAATAATGAACAGGGCTGAACTTCATTTGTAGCACTGAAGTTGATAGAGCTATTGTAATTGACGGCCCTCGAGATAGTGTACCACTGTGAATATAAGCAAGTTTTAGCAAAATATTGAGTGCAATACAGACAGGAAAGATGAAAGTTTCATTTATAAAATGAAAGAAACATGCCTCATCTACTTTTCTAGATATCAGGAAAGCTTTCCAAATTGAAATGATGTCTATTTGCCGTGATGATTATTTGCCATGTACCCTGCTTTGCCTTGTGTATTGATTACTATTCCATGCTCATCTGATACCAGCCTGCTTTTAAACCACTAATTAAAATATGAAATGTGGAATGCTATTTTTAAGTATAGAACTCTATTGTTTCATCAAGCTGAATTACACTTTCTGTATTCAAAGAGGCATTACCATGTGCTTCAGATCTTAGGGTCCAAAATGCAACAGGAATTGAACAGGAGGAAAAAAACTAGCTTAAAGGGGAAAAAAGGAAAAAAAAAAAAAAGATTTGCCCTCTATTTGCCTCAATGTCTGCCTCAGTGGTAAACTAAAAATCATTTTCCTCTGAGAACTCCCCTGATCTAATGAGCGATGCTGGAGCATGACCACAAATACAACCCCATTAATTTCTTACATCCTTCAAAGAGGAGGAAAATTCTATTACTGGAAAAAAGATTCCTTCTGTTTCTTTTCCTTGACCATTTCTCCCTTCTCTCTGCTTGCTTAACTTATTATTTTGAGTGCTCTTTTTCTTGCACTAAATAGCCTCTGTCAAACACACGCTCACAAAATATCCTTCTACAGTGCATTTCAAATCACACGCTATCAGATGATCACTCCACGTGAAGTGTTGGCTGTTGGTATATAGTAACGCAGAAAAAGTTAGTATTTTAGTATTAGTATTTTTGCATTAGTATTTTTGCAAGATTATGTGAATAAATTGCAAGAAAGTCACCAAAATATAACAAAACCACAAAGTCCAAAAAATGTACTAAGCTGTAGAATTCAAATCTACCCATTTGAAAAAAAAAAAAAATCACTAATTCCCTGACGCTCAAAAAACTCAAAGTTCATTAATGAAAATATAAGTGGCCACGCACCCAGGTTGGGCAGAAAGTCTTGTCTTGACTTGATGCTACATAAACAATCTCCATAATATTTTGTATGTATATGATAGTCATCTTGCGTCCCAAACTACACACAAACATGCATGTTTTACACATGTGGGTGAAATATTGGCTTCAATGGACTTGTGTGAATCAAATAAGGTTTAATTGACTGAGATGTGATGGATTTCAGTGGATTTCATCCAGGATGAATCCCTGGGAGGATCAGGACTTGAATACAAATACCAGAATTCCTTCCTGTTGCTCTTGCCACAAAACAATCCAAACCCTACACAAAATCTTTTCTTTTCAGAAGCAAATTCAGTAGAGTAGTAAACTTTATGATATCAAGCCTCATTTAAAATTGTACTTTTCAAGCTTTGCTTCTCATCTTATTCATTGTAATTCTGTCAATATGCAGCATGTGCCTTAGACCTCTTGAGCTTTAACCATTCATTATTGCAAATGATAAAATGTATGTCTCTCTAAATCAATTATAGGAAGGTCTCTGGAGGTATTTTTGCCACAAAAAGTGAATTCTTTTTCATGCGGTTTCAGGAATTACACTGGACTAGTCTGTCTTCTGGATTCATTGTCTTAACTCAAAACGAGGGAGATCATATCCAAGATTTCATTTTGATCTTTCTAATCTGCTTGCGTAGGTGGTAGCATATGATTATAGCAAGTCCTAGAAGTAGCAGGAAAGAGAAGTTTCAGTAAATGAATTTACTAATATTGCTATTATTTTTGCTTTTCGCCTATCATTTTTCATATGTTCTCTGTATAAACTTCTCTTTGTTCACTTTTCTGCATTTACATACCACTTCCACATCTCCCATAGTCTTACATAACGCTGGCTATTAACAGAACGTATGAAAATTTGGTTATACATTTACGATATATTTTCTTAAGGGCAATTCTTGTACTACTAACTACATCTTGAGGTATCTGGTATTTTGCAGAGTTCTTGCATCAAAGCACATGCTAGATATGGGCCAATTAAACCCATGTAGTGCAAGATATCAGACTACAGTTTACGATTACAAACATGTTAACTTCAGGTATTACTTTAAAACTTCCCTATGCCTCTAAAAGAGTCACTGCATTCCACACTGAGGGAACGAACGCAGGTTTGTAATTACATATGGAAATGCACATTTGCCTGTAATCTCTTGCCACTTCTGTTAACCTTCTAATTTAATACCTCTCCTCTATATTTTTACCATCATGTAGATACACTTAAAAATAAAAAGAGCATTATGGCTGAACATATGTCTAAGGTGATATTTAGGCAACAGATGTATATTTATATCAAGAAAACAACATTAAAGTGTCATTTCACTAAGTAAACATTTTCAAAATGTTTACTTAGATTCCACCCAACTACCTTGCTTTTTCAAATGTGCAGCTTATTCTACGTTTAAGTCTTTAACCAAATTCTAATCAGGGATACTAGATTCTGTCCACTGACTTGAATGGGCTTTGGATCTAGCTCATGCAGGGATGCAATTAAGCGTTTGAATAATAATATTCTCAGGTTTAGTGTTGTTCAGGAAATCAAACTCTCACCGAAGTTAAGAGAATAGCATATATTCAGAAATGTGTTAAGAAGCTTGGCTTCATGTTCCTGATTTTTAACACAGTACTCTTATTATTTCACCTTTTTTGTTACTAAGCAATATTTAAATATAATCTACCATGAAATTGATAGCAACTTAAAAAAATTATTTTCTACTTATACAGGATTTTTTTCTGCTTAAAAAGAGTTACGTTTTAGAGGGAGGTGTTATATTCTCTGCAAAATCAATTCAAGTCTCAAGGCACATTTCAATATAAGAAACGGCTATAATATCACATGGATTACATGCTAGAGCTCCAATAGGTCAAATCAAGTCTGATGTAGCAAATGCAAAGCAGCTTCATTTGGATTCATGAAGAGTAACCCAAAATACTTAATGGAGACAGAAATCCGTAGTATCCTCTCGGCATCAGATCAGGCAGACACTTATCCTGTCACTCTTTCTCTGTCTGTTACACTCGCTTCAGTCTGCGTATTCAAGATTCAAAAGAAGAGCTACTGTCATATCAGAAGAAAAAAATATTTCTTAATCCACCCAACTCTATCTCCCCCACCCCATTATTTCACTTCAGGTCATATACTGTACTATATCAAATTGCAGACTGTCACACGCATTTGCAATATGTTGTATCACATCATTACATACATAGATACATACATACAGATAGATACATAGATACATACATAGAGATAACATACATAGAGATAACATACATAGATATAACTACATCTCATCTCCGTTCACCCAGCTGCTATTTGGTTACATACAGATCACTTCAGGGATATATAAATATAATACAAATGATCCTTGCACCATTTGAACTTCCTTTGTACCTTGTCTGACACTGACAACTTGTACGAAGTCCAGCTGCACAGAAATATTATTGCATGTGTATCTAACTTTGCAAATTTCATTTTAATAATACAGAAAAGCACAGGAATTTCAACTTTTTGGAGTCCTATTCTTTTTCACCTGTTGTCATGGATACCACATCTTCTTCTCTTTCCCTTTTCTCTGCTTCATCATATTTGACTTTTCTGTGTTGGTGTCCATGGTGACATCCTGCTATCAGTACACAATGCATGTCCCAACTTCCACATTTTTATAATGGGCTCAGGCATAAGTTCCCCCTATGTGACTGACATTATTACATCTTAATCTTCCTTTAATAAGAGAGGAAAAAAACTCAGTTTCTGTGTACTTATGAGATATTTTCAAATTTATTCACTTGGATAAACTCATGAGTTGCAACATCTTATTTTCAAGATGGCCTTTGGGGACAGCTGCCATACATTCAATCCATCACACAGGCAAACGAGGATGCAGAGCAACCAGGCAAGTGTTTATACGTCAAAATATAATTGGCTAAACTTTCAGAGATGCTAAGCTTCAGAAGTAGACAGCATGAGCAAGCAGTCAGCATGAGCTGCGTTCTCTCAGAATCCTCCTTAAAAAAGACTCCCACAGTAGAGTTTCAAAAATTCACATCCTCCTAAAGTCACTTGCAAATGATTTACCAAAGCACTAGGAAAAAACAGTCTTTGAAACTGAGAATTTCTGTATTTTTATTATTTGATATTAATTAGACTGTCCTTTCAGAGGGTCACACACTCAAGGGAAAGACACTCTAGGATTGGCTTGAAGGACTTCATGTCAGGACTATCTGACATGAAGGCACATTTTTGATCTCCAAGATAGGACTCAAAGGATCCATACAAGGTCCTTTTAGTCCTTTCTTGTTAAAGGGACCACACAGTTGTGGATTACAGGAAAAAAAAAAAAAAGATATTAGAATACTCTGGAAAAACTCCTGACCCCAGGTTTGTGAGTAGCAAAGCTTCCAAGAGCTTTACTAAGGTCAGGATCGCAATGGCCTTTCAGATTTGCACAATGAGCAAAATGCAGTCTGGACATAAAGTCATAGCAAGATCTCAGTATTAGCAATGCCCCAGTGAAACTCTGAAGAACAAGACAAAAATGAGTCACTGTGCTGGACTTAGCCTGGTGGGTATTTTCAAATGCTCCTTGAGTATTTTGGCAGTAGGGACCCTGTTGTAGTCAATACGTAAAGAAATAATTCAGATGCGTTTCAGTCTCACAAAGTAGCCCAAATAAAGGATGTTTACAGCTGTATGAAATCATGATCTGTCAAGCACAAGTATAGGATTTTTTAAGTTTATGGCATTCACAAAAAGCTCCCTAGTGCAACAGATTGTAGTAATTCAGCCATGAGTACTGGAAAGAACTGACTCACTAGTTCCTCCCCAAGAGGCAATTCAGAAACATCTCACCAATTTCCTCCACTTGTTTATCCTTCTCCCTGGGAGACTACTCTTCTAACTTGCTTGCTCAGTACACCCAGATCTGAAAACTAGTTGCTAATTACCATGTTTCAATTCTCATCTTAACTGGTGATCTGGGAAATCAAGCCATGGTCTGATATGTGTAATAAGATCAATAAACTACCACCTAGACTGCTGAGGCACAAAGTCAATGTTTGCTCTTATAAAAGGGCAGCCACACTCCAGTTTGCTCCTAAACTCTAATGGTCTTGTGCTGCTAAATTATTCAGCCTGCTGGGCCAAACTTACATTGTACTGCAAAGACAAATACCAAAACACAAATATGAACTAATAGCTATAGGTCACTGATCCCAGCATAGCTTCCAGGTAACACATGAAAAAAGGGGATGTTTATTTCAAAGACTATTTTACAGATTATCTGTTTTCGACTCTAAAAAGGTGGGAAGAATGGAGAAGCAACACATGAATAATGGCTATTTTGTTAGTTGAAAGTTAGAAGACATCACTGTCTTTCCTAAAATAACAACAGCACAAGTAGAGCAAGCCTATGCAGAGAAAATTAATCTTTCACGTGGAATTGCTGGTACAGGCCTACTGAATGCGATGAAGTTGAGAGAATTCACACAAAGAGTACCTCTGACAACTTTTTCCATACGTGTCCTCAGTAAATATCTACCAGATAACACAGAACTGAAACTCTTTGCCATCATTATGGTCAGATTTCTACAGTTAGATCAGTCTTCTTACATTCTTATAAGCTCTAAACTTGAGATATTCTTGTAGGCCAGAAAAATCAGTAAACAAAATAATTCATCCTGAAATTTCTGTTAAATTTTGCAGGAAATAAAAAAACAAGTAGAAAAAGGGACATCCACAAGAAAACACAAAAGCTCCCACATTGTACATTGGTATTAGACTTTCAACAGACAACATTTAAGCCTGTTCAAAATCAGACACTATTACTGGCCAGCAGCATTTGCAAAGGATTGCACAACTGTAAACCAAAAAGGGAGGTTAATCCATTTTCTGTTTCATAGTTCATGATACTATCTTGATTTAAGGCACTGCCTGACATATCTCTACTCTATTATGGTGTTCTAAAATTAAAATCCTTTATTTGTGGCCTCTATATTTGCTCTCATGCTAAAGCCTTAAACCTCTAATACTAAGGTCATTATCTGATCCTTCCAGTATATCCTCTCTGAAACCTTAAAGCTCTTATCTAGGGATCTATCACAGGGTCACACATCTGTTTAAAGACATGATAGCTTTGAATGGGAAAAAAAAAAAAACACTTTTGCTGATAGTCCCTGTTCATCATCTCTGATGCTTAGGCAACATTATACAGCAATTTATTTTTGACAGTGGTACATTATGCTTATGGTTGGTTGAGTTCCTCTTCTGAGCAAAGACATCACCTGCACCACTAGAGAGAGTTAAAGCTACAAGTAATTAAAAGAGGAGGAAAAATTGCCTCCAGGGTGTTACAACACTGCTATATGTCTGAATATGTGCTTTTCATTAGTTTAAACTGTGGGCATACAAATAACACTCGAAAAGAACCCAGCAACTAGATCTGTTGATCTAAATTGAACTTCTTACACATAGCAAAATATTTTTTTTCTATACCTCTGCTCTATATCTGAGCACTCTGTTGAGTGCTCTATACCTGATCATTCCAGGACAGCCAAGATCTGTCTGGGAGGGGACTTTTCTTTGCTCTCTTTGTTATGACATGTCAGCGTGAAGAGAAAAGCATCTGGAAGCAACTTATGCCCTGCTCAAGCAGGAAGTAGGAAACAAATTTGTCTATTTATTTACTTATACATCACCTCCTTTTAAAGGATAGCTGAAAAGAGACAAGGCTCTAGGCACTATAATATACCATTAATACTACAATTAAATCCCAGTAATATAAAAGTAATCAATTCAAAAAGAAGTCAGCCAAACAGTCAATAAATAAGAGAGAACCTTCTGGGTTTCAGCAATACGCTACAACTTTCTGAGAGAGCAGATCTAGAAAACTTCTGGATCACACCTTGACGCATTCCCCTGAGATGAAATAAAACTGAGATCAGAAGGTTCCAATCAGCCTGTTAAAAGATCCAGGGCAAAAAAGCTGGTTTCAGCTAAATGTTGCTGAACAAATTGCTATTTTGTTATGTGTTTTTTATTCATAAAAATATGTCCCTTTTAGAAATACTACACAATTATGATGCTTTGTGAGATCTGTATTTCTGTTTCTCCAAATCACATTTTTTCTGCCATCAACTTAACTCTCATGCACATACTCCCCATAATCAACTGTAACCATCAGCTTCTTGAGAGGACTGACAGATGAGTATCATGGGAGACATAATCTATCATCTAACCTGAGACCATATGAGACAAAAGAACAGAAACATGATTCTGAGTTACAGCCTCAGAAAGCACCAATGTAGCTTTTTAAGGTGAAATGTTTTGAGTTTATATATTTCACAGGCATCTGTCTTGGACAGTGGGGAGGAGCTCTGACAGCCATTTTTTAGGGATACATAAGGCAAAACACTGAAGAAGTAGAGCAGCTTAAGCAGAACTGGAAGAGGTATATTTCCTTCCCCTACCTCTCTCCCCCCCACACAGCCCCCCACAAAGAAAGAACAAAAAAAAAAAAAAAAAAAAAAAAAAACCTTTTTTAAAGCTTTACTTTCAGCCTTTATTTTCCATGTCCATTAATACCATCTCTGTCTTTTCTCCTACCTCCTTTCAGAAGACAATAACCAAAACTAAACTTGCAATCCACTCTGGCCAGCTAAGCACCATGACATATCAATAACGTTTATTGATGCAAAATGTACTTTGGACCATTTCCAATCTACACTTTTTTGCTTCACAAAGAGAAGTAAATGGTATTTAACACAAACTTGTTCAGCTTTGGCTGGAAAAGCTACATGAAGGACTCTGAGACATAAAGCACTGCAGTGAACTCAGGAATCACAGAATCACAGAATAGTTAGGGTTGGAAGGGACCTCTAGAGATCATCTAGTCCAACACCCCTGCTCAAGCAGGGACACCTAGAGCACATGGCACAGGGTGGCATCCAGGCATCCAAGATCTCCACACAGCCTCTCTGGGCAGCCTGTTCCATACAGAGTTCTTCGTACGGAGGTGGAACTTCCTGTGTTTCAACATATACCTGTTACCCCTCGTCCTGCCACTGGCCACCACAGAGAAGAGCCTGGCCCCATCCTCCCTACAATCGACATAATGTAGCATAAATCAAATGGAAAAAAAAATACTAAAATTCTAAGCATTTAGCACAGATTTTTCATCAAGCTTCTTAAAATAAATACGTGCTACATGCACTGTAACAGGTGAGTGAAAGCAAGGTATTTTGAAGTCGTCTGTCATTACATCTTCTAAAGCTTTAAAACTTTCCTCCCCATCTTGTTGAAACTCTTGCCCTATGTGAAAGATAATTATATTCAAGCAGAGCAGAATCTAATTTGTAGGTCTAATGTAGAATTGTTTTTAGAAAGTCACGAAATTCTTTTCAGAGTGTACACCACTAAGTGTACAGTAACATTGTCATAAATCAAACAGCTTTCAGACTCACATCTCCATTTCTCTGTATTTGAATGCCTATTGATAGTTCAAGAACTATTGCTATCTAATTAGTCCTTGCCTTGGAGGCTGCCTATGCCACTGTCACAGCTTTTAGCAGCTTGAAATTAAGCCAGAGAGTATGATAGCACGAGGAAATTCCGACTGACTGCCTTTTACCCAATTGCACTTTTGAACCTAGTGGGGCACAACAGAGTTTTAGAAAGGCCATCATCTGCAGCCTTCTTTTGGACTGAGGAATTTAATTGCAGTGCTTCCACATCAAAGAACGTTTATGTTGGATTGAAGGTCACTTTATGCTATACCTGTCTTTATTACATCTTTCTCTACATTTGAAAGATAAGCCTTAGTTGGGGGAAACAAAAGATGTAATGAAAAAAAATATTAACAGGAAGTTTGAAATGGTAAATCCAGATAAGGTATAGGGCTAACACAGAGCTCAGAACTAGCTAGAATTCAGCTAGTTGAATATTTGAGGGAAAGGCCAATACTGGATTGTGTCAATGGGAAATAGGTAAGAACAGGTAAGAACGTAGAGTCTTAGCTTACTGAGAAAAACATGAAAATCTACAAATGTGTTAAGAATAAAATAGGAAGTGAGCATGTGTATTCTTTCTCCTCCCCCCATAACCTTGCTGTCTCTATTTATCAAGAATGGAAGTTGCCCCCTTCACTACAAATTTTCTCCTACTTCTTCACACTATGTTAAAATTTAGTTCAGAAGGTAAATACTCTTAAAGACAAAAATCATTATTCAGCCAGGTTATGCACAGGGATTACTTCAAGAATTTTGAAATTTTAAAATTTGATTCTATGGAAACAAGCTCCTCCCAAACTTCTAAACAGGTACCCAAGGAAATCAAAGTGGTGTTTGGCCCGACTGAAATATTTTGTTTCAACAAAACCAAAGTACTTCATTTTGCCTTCAACTTTTTTATGCAATACAAAACACAATCAAAACAAAACATCACTTAGCAAAGAAAAACTGAAAAATTTCACAGTAAAAATGCTGTAAGGAATCGTCTTGATTTTGCAAGACATTTTCTCCTCTGAAATATCGTTTTACAGTGCTGGACAATTTTGACAGAGCTGCATTTGGTGCTTTTAAGAGACTCTATTTGCCTCTTTTTTAACAGTCTTTGTAATTCCTACAGAACTTCTAGACAGACTGAAGGTAGCTTATTATGTCACCCTAGGTTTTTACAAAAAAATTCATTCAACTGAAACTTAGCTATCCAACAGAAAATAGAAATGTCTATTTTTGCTTTTCTTACCATTTCAGCAAATACCTTTGTCTACTACCTAATAACATGAGAAACAACCTGGAAACAAGAGAGTTAATAAAATAAGATGTTGTTTTCTGAAACCACATCTTGCAATTGATTTCTAATCCTTGATAACATTCTTGATAACATTCCAGATAACCTTCCCAGAAAGGTGACACTGAGTTTTTCACTTAGGGTATTATCATATTGTTTTAATATAAAGATTTAGAAATTACACTAAAATGTATTTTAAAGTATAATCTTTTTCCTTAAATATGATAAAAACATTTTTTTCTGAATTCATATTTTTAGTTATACCCAGGAAGTGAACATTTAGGAGAGACATTTAGGTCTCTCCCTTTCTTTCTACATTCCTATAATAACTTATATAAATGCATTTCCAGATATTTGTGATAGAAAATGATTTGTTTTGATTAGTAGGTTTCCACACACGTGTGTCCATTTTAATTATTTGAATTTTCATAGTAAAAAATTGCTCACTGGTTTAGAAGTAAAAGCATTCATCCACCCTCTATTTAGAAAAGAACTTTTCTGGAGAATAAAAAGTCAATACTCTGAAGCAGAGAGGAATTAATTAGAGAGCATTTTCAAAACAGCTGAATCATTTGTCGAGTTATAGATTTCATTCTCACCAGCCTTACTCAGAAACTGATTATTTTTTGGTACTCATTCTGTTTTTTTAGTCATAAATATGTAATTTTTACATTCCATTAATTACCTGAAATCTCACAAAAGAAGATACATATCCCATTTTGCTCTCCACACAGAGTACCTGTTTGCGATGCCTATTATTACTCTGCCAGGCTGAAATAAATTACGTAACAGAGGCCTTCCTACTTAGCTACTTCCTGAGCAGAAAAAAAAACCCTACTTTTTCCTTTTAAAATAATCTTATTTTTTCTAAAGCTTTATTTGTGTGCAAGGGGTAGTAATTCTGTTGATGTACGTCCTTTTTCTATGGCTACCTGTCTTACATGAACTGAAAACCGACATATTCAGCCTTCCTGAGACAAGAACATAACACTGGCCAGTAAGAATTGTTCAGTCACAATCCTACAGTCCCCATCAAGGTTTCCTTGCCTTCATAGGGAGTCATCTGCTCTGCTTTTGCCAACTCAGTTTCATGAATCTATCATGGACAGAAAGTTAGGCTGCTAAGAATTTAATTGTCTTCAGGTTTTTTGGAACTGTTATTTCCAAAATATAACAAATATGATAGTCCATATGCAAAATCCTAGGAGAGTGATTACCTGAACCTGGCAGAGTGGAGCAAGTGAAAGATCCTTTTTCTGTTTTACTTCCCACCCCATCTCTTGCCACTGCCCACTGTCACCAATAGCAGGGAGACTGCAGGAGGAGCAGAAGCCAGTAAAACACCATCAGCTTTTGCAAGCAGTTTGCAACCCTTATGCACCTATTTTTCTTCATGGAAAATAGTAATCCTGCTTTGAGCATACTTATCTGTACTTATCATTCTGATCGTTCACATGCAGAATAACTGTAGAAATTCCACAGTATATTCCACTCGTGTTAACAAATAGAGAGGGACTTGTAGGAGATGTGAAGGTGGGGGGTAGCCTCAGTTGCAATGACCATGAGTTGGTGGAGTTCAGGATCCAACGAGGAGGAGGCAGGGCTGTAAGTAGCCTTGCAACAATGGACTTGAGAAGGACCAACTTTAGCCTCTTCAGAGACCTCCTCAGAAGAATCCCATGGGCTAGAGCTTTAGAAGGAAGGGGGGCCCAAGAGAGCTGGTTAGTTTTCAAGCTGCACTTCCTCCACGCCCAGCAACAGTGCATCCCTGTGTGTAAGAAGTCAGAGAGAGGGGGCAGGAGACCTGCGTGGATGAGCAGGGAGCTTGTGGCAATGCTCAAGCAGAAGGCGACAGTATACACAATGTGGAAAAAAGGACAGGCCCTCTGGGAGAAATACAGGAACATAGTTAGGGAATGCAGAGATGCGACAAGGAAAGCTAAGGAACGTTTGGAACACAAACTGGCAAGGGATGTTAAAAACAACAAGAAAAACTTCAAATATTTTAACAGCAGAAGGAAGATCAGGGAAAGCGTGGGTCCACTGGTGAATGGGATGGGGATCCTGGTTACGAATAACACAGAAAAAGCGGAGTTGCTAAATGCCTTCTTTACTTTGCTGTTTACCAAGGGTATCCCTTTAGAATCCCAGGCCCTAGGGACAACAGAAGAAGCCTGCACAGAGGAAGACCCACCCTGGGTAGAGGAAGATTGGGTCAGAGAGCACCTAAGGAAACTCGATACTCACAAATCCGTGGGCCCTGATGGGATGCACCCCAGAGTGCTGCGGGAGCTGGCGGATGTCATAGCTAAGCCACTCTCCATCATCTTTGAAAGATCCTGGAGAACGGGGGAGGTGCCGGAGGACTGGAAGAAAGCCTCTGTCACGCCAATCTTCAAAAAAGGCAAGAAGCAGGACCCAGGCAACTACAGGCCAGTCAGCCTCACCTCCGTCCCCGGAAAAGTGATGGAATGGCTCATACTGGCCGTTGTCCCCAGGCACATGGAAGACAAGAAGGTGTTCAAGAGTAGTCAGCGTGGATTCACCAAGGGGAAATCATGCTTGACTAACCTGATAGCCTTCTATGATGGAACGACCAGCTGGATAGATGAGGGGAGAGTGGTGGATGTCGTCTATCTCAACTTCACCAAGGCTTTTAACATCGTCCCTCACAATATCCTACTGGGCAAGCTTTGAAAGCGTGGGATAGATGAGTGCACAGTGAGGTGGATTGGGAACTGGCTGGACGGCAGAGCTCAGAGGGTGGTGATCAGTGGTGCAGTGTCTAGTTGGAGGACTGTAACTAGCGGTGTCCCCCAGGGGTCAGTCCTTGGTCCAGTCCTGTTCAATTTATTCATCAATGACCTGGAGGAAGGCACAGAGTGCTTCCTCAGCAAGTTTGCTGATGATAGGAAACTGGGAGGAGTAGCCGATACCCCAGAGGGCTGCACTGCCATCCAGAGGGACCGGGACAGACTGGACAACTGGGCGGTGAAAAACCTCATGAAATTCAACAAGGCCAAGTGCAAGGTCCTGCATCTGGGGAGGAATAACCCCAGACACCAGTACAGGCTGATGCTTCTGGAGAGCAGCTCTGCTGACAGGGACCTGAGCGTCATGGTGGACAACAAGTTGACCATGAGGCAGCAGTGTGCCCTCATGGCCAAGAAGGCCAATGGGATCCTGGGATGCATTAAGAAGAGCGTCTCCAGCAGATCGAGGGAGGTGATCCAGCCCCTCTATTTAGCCCTGGTGAGGCTGCATCTGGAGTATTGTGTCCAGTTCTGGGCTCCATAGCACAAGAGGGATGTGAAGCTGCTGCAGAGAGAGCGCAGGGCTACAAGGATGATCAGGGGCCTGGAACATCTGCCCTATGAGGAGAGGCTGAGAAAGCTGGGCCTGTTCAGCCTGGAGAAGAGAAGGCTGAGAGGGGATCTAATCAAGTACCTCAAGGGAGGCAGTGAGGAGGATGGTCCTGGCCTCTTTACACTGGTGGCCACAGACAGAACTAGAGGAAATGGCCACAAACTGATACACCAAAAGTTCCACAGGAACTTAAGGAAAAATTTTTAACAGTGAGGGTGACAGAGCACTGGAACAGGTTGCCAGGAGAGCTTGTGGAGTCTCCTTCTCTGGAGGTCTTCAAAACCTGCATGGATGCAGTCCTGTGCCACGTGCTCTAGGTGACCCTGTGTGTACAGGGGGATTGGACTAGATGACCTCTAGAGGTCCCATCCAACCTTAAGCATTCTATGATTCTATGATTCTATGATATGTAAAGCACAATAATTTTAAAAGGCTTAGAATTTATGATTTCTTCACCCTATGGAATAACAGCGTTGTGCTTCAGTTCCCCCGTTTTAAACACCTTTTTTTTCTTCCTTCCACCCTCCTTCACTTCGTTCTATTATTCAATTAAAGAGTCCATCAAACTGAACAATATATCAGCACAGTCTGGGTCCCTCCCAGAGCACTCCTGTTCCTTTTATGCTCATCTGCTCTTGGTGCTGACCATACTAATGCTGTTGGTGGTCATAAAGAATAATCAACATTTTCCACCAACTGTTATTAGTCTAATAACAAACTGTGTTGAACATAAAAGCAGTCTGAAAACCACAGGCCTTTTCAGCTTAACTATTATGCTGATATCTGTTGCTTACTTTTGCTTCTATTCTTCTTCCCAAGGGCAGCTGAATAACTCAAGGAAATACAATGCAAAAAAAACACAAGGAACCTACCTGCTAGCAATAATTCATTAGTATTTATTTGAACATTGAGCAAAAAAAATCTAACAGAGCTTTCTTTTTTTTCCTTTTTTTTCTTAAGTTCATTTTATTCTAATTTGTATATTTTTATTGAATTCTATCAATTCCATTTTCTGTTTGCTAGCGAAGAGCCTTTCATTTGATGGGGCTTGTTTCAGCTGTGACCTTGAATATGTAACCAAGAATGAAAAATGATGCTGTGAGGAACTTTTCATAAACATGTGGTAAAAGCAAAAGTAGCTGAAGAAGCCAGAATATAAAAGAAATTCAATTACAGTCAGCACTGACATATTTGAAAATTAAAATTAAAGCAAAATGTTACAGCATAAGCATGTAGTAATCATCTATTTCTTGATGACTTACATGGCTGCTTGTAAGGTGATAGGCATAATAGGGAAATAATTAAATACTTTTAAGCTTATTAAATGTTTTAAATGTGCAAATTAAATAGTAGTATGTATATATGTTTCAGTCAAATTATGGGTAAAAAACAAAAACATTTAATTGATTTCTTAAAGCAATTGAAAGTCACTGGGATTTAGGAGTAAAGTATACTAAATAACTTTTTTTCACAGGTTTCTCATTGAAAGAAGGATGCTTGAAGGAATTGCTTCTAATTGTTCTTAGCTTAATTTTTCCAACTGCCTTGTCAAAGAAAGTTTCAGAACATAAAAGGTTCTACTCAAAATGAATCTTACTTTTGTATCAGGGTTTAATAACCTTTAATCCTTACGTAATTAATTTCCGATATTTCCTACAGTAAAAAGCTTCCTTACAAAAACTTATATTCAATCTCAAGGTTTTTGACATTGAAAGTTTTGCATATTCTAATCCTCTTTTTTTTCTACAGCTAAGATAATTTGTTTTAACTGAACTTTAATTTGTGAATATTTTTGCCTGCCTTTTTCAGGAAACAGTTATTAACCAAAAAAATGGCTTAACTCTAGCAAAAACTAAGTGCCCATCAACTTTTGAGAATGTCACATGAGTTGTTTCTGAAATCCTTATTCAGATATTCTGCTTTAACATATTAGAACTCAAAAAGTAGTTGCAAATACCCAAACTGCAGTGCACAGACCCACTGTTACTTTGGAAGCAACCAAAACCATTTCGAGCACAAGCAGGGGAAGATGTTGCTGCATTGCTGCCCTTTTGCTGAAGCTCCATGGCTCCCCACGCACAGCTATACAGACACATTTGCAACTGCTCCTTAAATCCAACCAGCTGAACTAATAAACAGATGTTTCACTGTTGGCATAAATTCAGTGCAAACTTGGATGCTTCCGACAACAGCTGAGTGTGGGCACTATTTCAGCTGGCTGGGCTGTGGAGGTTGTGCTAAGGAGCAGGGACAGTGATACCTCCCACTTCTAGGGCTGCAACTAGAGGTGACAGCAAGACGCCTCTCCATGGCACACACTAACCAACTGGGAAATATTACAGACTATTCATCTTAGACACCTTCCTCTCCCAAGCAGCTTCATAAAGCAAGTGACTCCATTACATTCTTCCATCACACCCAAGCAATTAGGTCCAAAAAGCTGAAGAAACTATGCTGATCTGCCATGGAAGTAAAAAGTTCATGTGCTGAACTTGAGATGAACCGTTCAACTTAAATCTTCCCAAAACAGATTTCAGATCTAGGCTTACTCAAGCATTTTGTCAAAGTCAGTCCTGGCAAAGTACACACATTTTGCAAGTCATCAAATTTATAAAGATCCTTTTTATCTTCCTTTTAAGGTTAACTGCAATGAGATTTTCTTTTCCCCAGGAAGAAACGACTCCTCTCCAGCACTTAGGATGGTGACCATGTCTTCTATTGTCTTCTCACCAAGTCACTGTGCTTTTTGTGAGCTTCCTTCTTTTGTATCACCCTATACCTGATAGATTAAGATAATTCAAGACACTTATGCTTTGCTTCTCTTTGGTCCCCTCTATCTTATCATCTCTGATATCTACAAATCAATTGTCTCTAACCATGCTCGGTTTCTTAGAATAAGTTAATTACACAGCTGCACAAGCTCATGTGAATAATTTTCTGCATTTTCTTGAATAGGAAGGAGATCTGCCTGTATTCACTGCTCTCATGATAGAAAAGAGCCCTACCATCTTTAAGAAGGGAAGGGTACTACTAAGAAAGGTCACAAGACACTTACACTGTCAATGGGGAAAATAAATAAAAATGCATCCTCATTGCTTTGTAAAGCCTAGCTAACTTTTCTGCTGAATTTCTCAGCCAGAAGATGAAGCCAAACACAGACAACTTGCTTCAATATATAAAATTAAAGGCATCATCCAAACAGAAAATTAATATGCTTTTCATTTTAACTTAAATCAATAAATCTTTCCTTTTCCTCCTCCTGAATATAATTCCACTTTAAAGCTGTTTGTCTTGTCTGTTTTCACTAGTGCTTTTGAAGAAAGAGTGGCAGAATTTTGTTTTTATCTTCCACTAGCTGTTTTTTGAACACAGCAGCATATTTGAAATTTGAGCAGGGCTTATGAGCCTGCTTGGCCTACGGCTCAATTTTTTGTATTTGTAGTTTTAATTTCCATAACAATGCCTTTTTGTTTTAATTATTTGTATTATTCAGTCACAACTCCTTGTTTGTTCTTTGGGCTTACAGAAATATATTGAACCACACTTTCCTCTGAAATGTACAGTGAGTAAAATGTCAGTAAATAATAAACTGTCTGAAAAGAATTAACAAAATATCATAAAGTCTAAAATAAGGAAGTCGTAAAGGAAGTTTAGATTTCCACCAATCAGAAATAGATGCAGCCAGCTATTGAAGCTCATGTTAAAAATTGCATGGAGGTTCAGCAGCCTATACCCATCATGAAATATTCATACTTTTAATTTCTTTTTGGATATTGTTTAAATTAAATCTTATCTTCTAGAAAAAATGCACTTATGATGCACTTACATAGTGCATCAACAGGTATTGCTTAGTTTAAGGGTCTCCATTTTCTAAGTAGCAGAATTACATTTTTTCCATGTATAAAATGAAGATCCATCTTACATTTTTTCTGAAGTTCCACAATTCCAGAATATTAATTCACAGTCACAGAAAAAAAGAGAGATGGCTTAAATGCCTATCAAGTGCTAGTGTTGAAAAAGTACTTAGTCGCACCCAAAGGTAAATCACAACTACATGCCCAAAAGTTATTTGCTGTCCCTTCAGAGTCTAAGTTACATACACGCAACTTTTGTTTTCATTGGCTACTACCCCAGTTTTGACTTCATGCTTGAGTGTAACATACCAATTAAAAAACATCTACACATGCATTGAGGTTATCTGTGAAGTACAGAAAAATACTGTTTAGAAAAATATGACTGACTTGCACTAATCACATATATGGTTACATCTAGAAGCCAATTAGAAAAAAAAAAAACAAAATTGAGGAAAAATAGCAATGGAATTGGGCTGAAGGCTGTTGAACAAAGTTGTCACACGGTGATTTTA
This sequence comes from Tinamus guttatus, assembly GCF_059628265.1. Taxonomy (NCBI): domain Eukaryota; kingdom Metazoa; phylum Chordata; class Aves; order Tinamiformes; family Tinamidae; genus Tinamus; species Tinamus guttatus. Next base: position 1,817,732 of record NW_028288990.1, on the reverse strand, counting down.
TGATTCATTAAATAATCCTCAGCCATTTGTTGGAAATGTTTCCTTTAATTACCATGCTTGAAATTACTAACCAACTCTCATGAAGTACAGCCACTACCATCCAAAAACACTGAGTATTTTCTTGCACTCATATCACAATCTACTTCCTGCCATTTTTGTTTGAATTATCCTTATTATAATTTTCTCCTGTTCTTTTTCTATGATAGTCAAAAATATTTGTACCCTACCACAC